>NC_090260.1:53071874-53144374 GCF_037325665.1 Littorina saxatilis
CTCTCTCCTTCTCCCTCTCTCTCTCTCTCCCTCTCCCTCTCTCTCTCCCTCTCCCTCTCTCTTTCTCTCTCCCTCTCCCTCTACCTCTCCCTCTTTCTCTGAAAGGGGGGGGGGGGGGGGGAGAAGGGGGCAGAGACGAAAGCAGACATGTAACCTCTACATCTAACAAAGCCGAGTAAGCAGACGACAGGTCTAATGAAAAACAAAGAGGCAATGAGTCGGAAACAAGATCGCGATTCTTTCCTTCGCTGCACGACGCAAATCTTCTGTGACCTTTGACCCAACATAGCTTCTACATTCGATCACTAGCTAAGCTTAATATTTACAACTGAAAACCGAGGGGGTGGAATACCGAGATGAACGTACAGAACTGTGCATCTTCAAACCTGACATATTTATCCCAACATTTTATTAACTCAAAACACAGAAAGTTGCTTTCACACGCCAGCTTTGATTGCAACAACGTGCTGGGGCCCCAAACCATGAGTTATCAAAACGGAACTCGTGTTTCAAAGCATGGCTCCCTGTGTTGATTTGGCACTTATTTTTTCAATACCAAAATGATGACAAAAACGATGTTTGATGGTTGTCAGACCAACTTTTTTGTTGGTCCTCGGGGGGCATATCGACTTTTGTTTCATATTTATTGACCGCGGCCTTTGGCCTTAGATTTCCTCGCGGCGAGAATTGACTAAGAAACGCTTCTTCCTCGCCACTCTCGCCAAATCTAGCGTCTTAGAAACGCTACTTCCTCGCCACACTCGCCAACTCTAGCGTCTAAGAAACGCTACTTCCTCGCCACACTCGCCAACTCTAGCGTCTAAAAAACGCTACTTCCTCGCCACACTTGCCAACTCTAGCGTCTAAGAAACGCTACTTCCTCGCCACACTCGCCAACTCTAGCGTCTAAGAAACGGAGGACTGGCAGAACAAGCGCATCACATAACACTGGGAGGCGAAAGGCCTGGCGACTGAGCCTGTCTGCTTCTGCAGGAATTGTGTAACCTTGCAGCAGTCACGTAGGCAGTCTCTAGTTATACGCTTTAAAGCAGATCGAAATGATGTGCCGGAATCCCTTCAAGGCGCTCCGCTTGGCTATCTGACAAAGATTTATTTTACATGGGAGATACGAGAATTTATAACGCGCACATATCTGACCACAAGGCGACTCAAGGCGACTCAAGGCGACTCAAGGCGCACTCATGCACTATCTTTTGCATTAACAACTCAAGCACACTCATATACACTTACGCATACATTGCATGAAGATGACAAGGCAACAAGCAACAACACAAACAGAGACACGGCACTCAAAAGTAAGCATGAAAAAGAAAATATCAAATAATAATTATGTACATGGCTATTTACAACTGCTCTGACTCAGGTTTGCGGGTGAGGTGGGGGGGAGGTATCACTGTAGATAGAATGATGTGTAAAGTATGTGTGTGTCTTCGTGAGTTTTAAAACCCTGTGCAGAGAACAACTATGTGCAAAAGAGATATTATGTATGTGTGTGTGTGTGTGTGTGTGTGTGTGTGTGTGTGTGTGTGGGTGTGTGTGTGTGGGTGTGATGGATGGACAGAGAAGGACGTGACAGACAGAAACAGTGACGGAACATGCACAAAGTGTGTAATGTGTGTGATGGACAGAGAAGGACGTGACAGACAGAAACAGGGACGGAGCATGCACAAAGTGTGTAATGTGTGTGAAGGATGGACAGAGAAGGACGTGACAGACAGAAACAGTGACGGAACATGCACAAAGTGTGTAATGTGTGTGAAGGATGGAGAGAGAAGGACGTGACAGACAGAGACAGGGACGGAGCATGCACAAAGTGTGTAATGCGTGTGATGGACAGAGAAGGACGTGACAGACAGAAACAGGGACGGAACATGCACAAAGTGTGTAATGTGTGTGAAGGATGGACAGAGAAGGACGTGACAGACAGAAACAGGGACGGAACATGCACAAAGTGTGTAATGTGTGTGAAGGATGGAGAGAGAAGGACGTGACAGACAGAAACAGGGACGGAACATGCACAAAGTGTGTAATGTGTGTGAAGGATGGACAGAGAAGGACGTGACAGACAGAAACAGGGACGGAACATGCACAAAGTGTGTAATGTGTGTGATGGATGGACAGAGAAGGACGTGACAGACAGAAACAGTGACGGAACATGCACAAAGTGTGTAATGTGTGTGATGGAGAGAGAAGGACGTGACAGACAGAAACAGGGACGGAGCATGCACAAAGTGTGTAATGTGTGTGAAGGATGGCCAGAGAAGGACGTGACAGACAGAAACAGGGACGGAGCATGCACAAAGTGTTTGATGCGTGTGACGCACAAATGAGAATGTTAGCTTGTTTGAGGACACACGTTACTGGTGCAGTTTCTGATGAAGATCTGTGGCCGTGGCTGTTACTGATGAAGATCTGTGGCCGTGGCTGTTACTGATGAAGATCTGTGGCCGTGGCTGTTACTGATGAAGATCTGTGGCCGTGGCTGTTACTGATGAAGATCTGTGGCCGTGGCTGTTACTGATGAAGATCTGTGGCCGTGGCTGTTGCCCGTATCAAAGGATCATTTGTTCATGTTGTACATTCAAAAATAAAGATGTGTTCACTGGAAAAGATGTGTAATTTTGTGTTAGCAGTGTGCTGTGTTTGAATCGATGTATCACACACACACACAGCACAAATACACACACACACACACACACACACACACACACACACACACACACACAGCACAGCACAGCACAGCACAAACACATCACAACAGACAAACACATACACAACACACACATACACATACACACACACACACACACACACACACAAACATACACACATACAAACACACACAACACACACGCGAGAGAGAGAGAGAGAGAGAGAGAGAGAGAGAGAGAGAGAGAGAGAGAGAGAGAGAGAGAGAGAGAGAGAGAGACACACACGCACCTACATACTGACAGTAAGACGGATAGATAGCATAACGGGTCGACAGACACATCCTTGACGCTCCGTAAAACAACAAACAGAACAAATAACGTTGATGACTAAGAGGCTTTATTGTTGTAGCGAAAATACTAGATACAGGAACACATCATGAACATGCTGACAACTCTTCTACAGTGTCAATACTAGATACAGGAACACATCATGAACATGCTGACAACTCTTCTACAGTGTCAATACTAGATACAGGAACACATCATGAACATGCTGACAACTCTTCTACAGTGTACCAAACACTACGACACGCCCTGTACGCGAGGTGTACTACATTGTGAACAAGTGTTTTTTTTCAAAGGAGTTGATGATATGTGACCCTCCACCACGAAATGAGTCGCATTTTACCTTTGCATGATTTTTCCTATTTTTACATTTTCCTGATGAGTTTTCTATGCTCTATCCAGTGGTGAAAACCATTTTAGAAAAGAGCGAAAACTGTTTGAGTTATAAGTCTGTGACTAAGGTGACCGTCACACTGTTACCAGTCACTCCCCGGACTTATATCAAGTCTAGCGCAGAACCGCGCGAGGTGACATGCGACTCATTTCGTGGTGGAGGGTCACATATTGGGATCTAAAAGAGGAACGTTTCTCGTAGAATAATTAATTTGTATTTTTATATTTTTGTTTCAATTTTTTAAATTTTATTTCACATTTAAATGGATTTGTAAAGATGGTTAAAAGGAGATTTGTTGACGAAAAAATATGTATATAGTGTGAGGTGTGATATGAACAGATATTTATATAGTGTGAGGTGTGATATGAACAGATATTTATATAGTGTGAGGTGTGATATGAAAAGTTTGAAATTGATTGGAAATTGTACAGAGATTGTTTTTAGAAAGTGGATTAAGTGAATGAATACTGATTTGCTGCTCTCGGCACAGTCAGCTTGTCTTTTGGTCAACTGTTTTTCTGATGTAAAATGTGTTGTTGTTGACCTGTCTATATTGTATACGTTTCTATGGTTACCGACACGACTGTCAAATGAACGTCTGTTTGTCTTTGTGAGTATCTACACCAGTGTCCTACTGTGATGAAACAGGACCACACGGGACACACAGATGTACCAAACACTACGAAGCTCAGTGTACTACTGTGATGAAACAGGACCACACGGGACACACAGATGAACCAAACACTACGAAGCTCAGTGTCCTACTGTGATGAAACAGGACCACACGGGACACACAGATGTACCAAACACTACGAAGCTCAGTGTCCTACTGTGATGAAACAGGACCACACGGGACACACAGATGTACCAAACACTACGAAGCTCAGTGTACTACTGTGATGAAACAGGACCACACGGGACACACAGATGTACCAAACACTACGAAGCTCAGTGTACTACTGTGATGACACAGGACCACACGGGACACACAGATGTACCAAACACTACGAAGCTCAGTGTCCTACTGTGATGACACAGGACCACACGGGACACACAGATGTACCAAACACTACGAAGCTCAGTGTCCTACTGTGATGACACAGGACCACACGGGACACACAGATGTACCAAACACTACGAAGCTCAGTGTACTACTGTGATGAAACAGGACCACACGGGACACACAGATGTACCAAACACTACGAAGCTCAGTGTACTACTGTGATGACACAGGACCACACGGGACACACAGATGAACCAAACACTACGAAGCTCAGTGTACTACTGTGATGACACAGGACCACACGGGACACACAGATGTACCAAACACTACGAAGCTCAGTGTACTACTGTGATGAAACAGGACCACACGGGACACACAGATGTACCAAACACTACGAAGCTCAGTGTACTACTGTGATGACACAGGACCACACGGGACACACAGATGAACCAAACACTACGAAGCTCAGTGTACTACTGTGATGACACAGGACCACACGGGACACACAGATGAACCAAACACTACGAAGCTCAGTGTACTACTGTGATGACACAGGACCACACGGGACACACAGATGTACCAAACACTACGAAGCTCAGTGTACTACTGTGATGACACAGGACCACACGGGACACACAGATGAACCAAACACTACGAAGCTCAGTGTACTACTGTGATGAAACAGGACCACACGGGACACACAGATGAACCAAACACTACGAAGCCCAGTGTACTACTGTGATGAAACAGGACCACACGGGACACACAGATGTACCAAACACTACGAAGCTCAGTTTACTACTGTGACGAAACAGGACCACACGGGACACACAGATGAACCAAACACTACGAAGCTCAGTGTACTACTGTGATGAAACAGGACCACAAGGAACACACAGATGAACCAAACAGTACGAAGCTCAGTGTACTACTGTGATGAAACAGAACCACACGGGACACACAGATGAACCACACACTTCGAAGCTCAGTGTCCTACTCTGATGAAACAGGACCACACGGGACACACAGATGTACCAAACACTACGAAGCTCAGTGTACTACTGTGATGAAACAGGACCACACGGGACACACAGATGTACCAAACACTACGAAGCTCAGTGTACTACTGTGATGAAACAGGACCACACGGGACACACAGATGAACCAAACACTACGAAGCTCAGTGTACTACTGTGATGGAACAGGACCACACGGGACACACAGATGTACCAAACACTACGAAGCTCAGTGTACTACTGTGATGGAACAGGACCACACGGGACACACAGATGAACCAAACAGTACGAAGCTCAGTGTACTACTGTGATGACACAGGACCACACGGGACACACATATGAACCAAACACTACGAAACTCAGTGTACTACTGTGATGAAACAGGACCACACGGGACACACAGATGAACCAAACACTACGAAGCTCAGTGTACTACTGTGATGAAACAGGACCACACGGGACACACAGATGAACCAAACACTACGAAGCTCAGTGTACTACTCTGATGAAACAGGACCACAAGGAACACACAGATGAACCAAACACTACGAAGCTCAGTGTCCTACTGTGATGAAACAGGACCACACGGGACACACAGATGAACCAAACACTACGAAGCTCAGTGTACTACTGTGATGAAACAGGACCACACGGGACACACAGATGAACCAAACACTACGAAGCTCAGTGTACTACTCGACTCTGATGAAACAGGACCACACGGGACACACAGATGTACCAAACACTTCGAAGCTCAGTGTACGCCAAGTGTACTACTCTAATGAAACAGGAACGCAAGGAACACACATATGTACATCGACCTCAGCACAACTCAACTAGACATTGTGGGCCACAGATGGTCGGCCCTTCAAACCATAGGTCTATGATCTTACAAGTTGCTACTATCCCCTTCAAACCATAGGTCTATAATCTTACAAGTTGCTACTATCCCCTTCAAATCATAGGTCTATGATCTTACAAGTTGCTACTATCCCCTTCACACATTGCCATAGGTCTATGATCTTACAAGTTGCTACTATCCCCTTCACACATTGCCATATATGTCTATGCTCTTACAAGTTGCTACTATCCCCTTCACACATTGCCATAGGTCTATGATCTTACAAGTTGCTACTATCCCCTTCACACATTGCCATAGGTCTATGATCTTAGAAGTTGCTACTATCCCCAGCATATAACCATAGGTCTATGATCTTACAAGTTGCTACTATCCCCAGCATATAACCATAGGTCTATGATCTTACAAGTTGCTACTATCCCCAGCATATAACCATAGGTCTATGATCTTACAAGTTGCTACTATCCCCAGCATATAACCATAGGTCTATGATCTTACAAGTTGCTACTATCCCCAGCATATAACCATAGGTCTATGATCTTACAAGTTGCTACTATCCCCAGCATATAACCATAGGTCTATGATCTTACAAGTTGCTACTATCCCCAGCATATAACCATAGGTCTATGATCTTACAAGTTGCTACTATCCCCAGCATATAACCATAGGTCTATGATCTTACAAGTTGCTACTATCCCCAGCATATAACCATAGGTCTATGATCTTACAAGTTGCTACTATCCCCAGCATATAACCATAGGTCTATGATCTTACAAGTTGCTACTATCCCCAGCATATAACCATAGGTCTATGATCTTACAAGTTGCTACTATCCCCAGCATATAACCATAGGTCTATGATCTTACAAGTTGCTACTATCCCCAGCATATAACCACGTCAAGTCCCAAATAGATACTAGTTCTGGGGACAGAAATGTCAGTTACCATGGCAGCATAGCAGCTATCCCTCATTGGCGCTGTCGACGCCCGCTTGTAACCGCTTGCTTCACATCATATGATAAACCGGCCACAAGGCATCATCGTCCTGAACTAAATCTTAAACATCGCAAAAACTGTTTGGGTAGGGAAATTATTTTATAAAAAGAGTTCAGAGCCTTTCGGCGTTTGGTTGATGCATATCGGAGCTTGAAAATACATGCAATCTGGGTAGCTCGAGAATACATGCAATCTGGGTAGCTCGAAAATACATGCAATCTGGGTAGCTCGAGAATACATGCAATCTGGGTAGCTCGAAAATACATGCAATCTGGGTAGCTCGAGAATACATGCAATCTTGGTAGCTCGAGAATACATGTAATCTGGGTAGCTCGAGAATACATGTAATCTGGGTAGCTCGAGAATATATGCAATCTGGGTAGCTCGAGAATACATGTAATCTGGGTAGCTCGAGAATACATGTAATCTGGGTAGCTCGAGAATACATGCAATCTGGGTAGCTCGAGAATACATGCAATCTGGGTAGCTCGAAAATACATGCAATCTGGGTAGCTCGAGAATACCTGCAATCTGGGTAGCTCGAGAATACATGTAATCTGGGTAGCTCGAAAATACATGCAATCTGGGTAGCTCGAGAATACATGCAATCTGGGTAGCTCGAAATTACATGTAATCTGGGTAGCTCAAGAATAGATGCAATCTGGGTAGCTCGAAAATACATGCAATCTGGGTAGCTCGAGAATACATGCAATCTGGGTAGCTCGACAATACCTGCATTCTGGGTAGCTCGAGAATACATGCAATCTGGGTAGCTCGAGAATACATGCAATCTGGGTAGCTCGAGAATACATGCAATCTGGGTAGCTCGAGAATACATGCAATCTGGGTAACAAGAATTAATACACAATCTGGGTAATAAGATTTGACACACACTCTGGGTAATAAGAATTAAAACACACTCTGGGTAATAAGAATTAACACACAATCTGGGTAACAAGAATTAAAACACAATCTGGGTAACAAGAATTAACACACAATCTGGGTAACAAGAATTAAAACACACTCTGGGTAATAAGAATTAACACGCAATCTGAGTAATAAGAATTAAAACATACTCTGGGTAATAAAAATTAACACACAATCTGGGTAATAAGAATTAAAACACTCTCTGGTTAATAAGAATTAACACACAATCTGGGTAATAAGAATTAAAACACACTCTGGGTAATAAGAATTAACACACAATCTGGGAAATAAGAATTAAAACCCACTCTGGGTAATAAGAATTAAAACACACTCTGGGTAATAAGAATTAACACGCAATCTGGGTAATAAGAATTAACACGCAATATGGGTAATAAGATTTAACACACAATCTGGGTAATAAGAATTAACACGAAATCTGGGTAATAAGAATTAACACACACTCTGGGTAATAAGAATTAACACACAATCTGGGTAATAAGAATAACACGCAATCTGGGTAATAAGAATTAACACACAATCTAGGTAATACGAATTAACACACAATCTGGGTAATATAAGAATTAACACACAATCTGGTTAATAAAAATTAACACACAATCTGGGTAAGAAGAATTAAAACACTCTCTGGGTAATAAGAATTAACACACAATCTGGGTAATAAGAATTAAAACACAATCTGGGTAACAAGAATTAAAACACAATCTGGGTAATAAGAATTAAAACACACTCTGGGTAATAAGAATTAAAACACACTCTGGGTAATAAGAATTAACACACAATCTGGGTAATAAGAATTAACACACAATCTGGGTAACAAGAATTAACACACAATCTGGGTAATAAGAATTAAAACACACTCTGGGTAACAAGAATTAACACACAATCTGGGTAACAAGAATTAACACACACTCTGGGTAATAAGAATTAACACACAATCTGGGTAATAGGAATTAACACACAATCTGGGTAATAAGAATTAACACGCAATCTGGGTAATAAGAATTAAAACACACTCTGGGTAAGAAGAATTAACACACAATCTGGGTAATAAGATTTAACACACAATCTGGATAAGTAGAGGTTACACGCCGAGTCTCAGTGATTATTAAAAATAATGGTCGAAGTTAGCGGATTTTATTCCCCCCTCTGCTTCTTTACCTCTATAAACTTGTAGGGGTAGTTATTTTTCGATAATGACCCAGCAACCAAACAAATAACGACCCAGCAACAGCCTGAATCCTCGATAGTGCAGTGGGTTGAGAAGTTGTTCTGTTTCGGTACTACTTTTTGCGACTGAAAAGTTCCGAACGCTCTAACGTACGAAGTATACATCTCTGGAGCAAACAATACAAACATACCGCATTTAAATTAACAACTACAGGCCTGAACACATGAATCTTCATATAAAATCCATGAGTTCGGTTGTTTTCTGAATCTAGATTTACCGTGCTCAAACGTTCATCACAAGCAATTTCCCGCAAGGCAAGTAACTCATACTTTGTCTAGCGACAACAGTAGTTCCCCTTCTTTTCACTCAGTTTCTTCGACAACAGACTGCAATCCGACGGTCAGTTTTCAACAATATTTCATTTAATAAACAGATCACACGCAACCAAATGCACACATCTCATCAATTTAAACAACATAAAGCGGTTTCATACACTATTTTCCCCAGAAAACTGAACTTCATACAGTTTTTAACGTTGGAACACGGTTGCAAAAGTTCGTCTGCTAGTCCCATTTGTGATTTGACGAAAGAACATTATCCTAAGCGATACCAAAACATAATTATACAGAACACACAATATCTGCCTTTGCCGCCACAGCAGAATAACAGCATATCTGTGTACTTGATTTTAGTCCAAAATAGGAAAACTGACAAGAAGTGTTAACAGAATGGAATGATTTGCACGGAACTATACAACCGCGCATTAATCGATCGCCTGCGCAGGTTGACTGGTTGAGTGAATAGGATTCGATCAAACTTTCGCCAAAAACCTCCTCTTTTCTTTGAATAACTGAAGAAAGGAGGAATAAAGAGGTTACACACCTCGTCTCAGTGATTATAAAAAATAATGGTCTCAGTTCGCGGTCATGAAAAAGCTCGCTAAAGCTCGCATTTTTCATGATCCGCAAACTTCGACCATTATTTTTAATAATCACTGAGACTCGGCGTGTAACCTCTACTTAGCACACAATCTGGGTAATAAGAATTAACACACACTCTGGGTAATAACATTTAACACACAATCTGGGTAATACGAATTAACACACAATCTGGGTAATAAGAATTAACACACAATCTGGGTAATAAGAATTAACACACAATCTGGGTAATAAGAATTAACACACAATCTGGGTAATAAGAATTAACACACAATCTGGGTAATAAGAATTAACACACAATCTGGGTAATAAGAATTAACACACAATCTGGGTAATAAGAATTAACACACAATCTGGGTAACAAGAATTAACACACAATCTGGGTAATAAGATTTTACACACAATCTGGGTAACAAGAATTAACACACTCTGGGTAATAAGAATTAACACACAAACTGGGTAACACGATTTAACACACAATCTGGGTAAAAAGATTTAACACACACACTAGCTTGAATACACACATATATAGTACGACTATACGTCCGTCATCTCCATTACTACGTTAACCCTATGTAGCTTGAATACACACATATATAGTACGACTCTACGCCCGTCATCTCCATTACTACGTTAACCGTATGTAGCTTGAATACACACATATATAGTACGACTATACGTCCGTCATCTCCGTTACAACGTTAACCGTATGTAGCTTGAATACACACATATATAGTACGACTATACGCCCGTCATCTCCATTACTACGTTAACCTTATGTAGCTGGAACACACACTGAGCACAACAAGAGAAGGATATTGTTTCAAGTGTGTGGCTTTGATGTTAAACCGCAGTATTTTGCTCAGAAATCTATTTGCATGTGAAGATCGGTTTCTCTTCTGCTCATAAATGATTTCATTGCACTAGATCAGTATTTGGGAATGACGTCACAGGTGCCAGAACACACCTACCCTCAAACACGGCGTTGTTTTATGGTACGATTCACTTTGAACCGCCACAACGGTCGCCAAAACTGACCAATATTTCACGTTTTTTACATTAACGAAATTCTGTAAAGTCTTACCTCACTGGGCATGCCAATAATGTCTAAATCCGCCAAGCGGCCAGGGTGAACAAGCGTGTTACAAAAAGGAACCACACCTTTGAAAAACAGCAAGAAAACGGGGGTTAGAGGTGTTTTTGATGGGTAGCCGCAGCTGATCTGCAATAAAACATGAACTAGACAGAACAAGCTTCCATACATTTCACACAATGATGACATTGCCTCTGTTGTTAGAGCTGTAGCTGTCTTCTCCCTGGTAAATTGTGTGATTGATAATCGGACAGCACGCGCGAAATGATACGCTCGCGAGCACACACACACACACACACACACACACACCCACACAGGTAGACACGGACCAACACACACAAGCACACACACACACATACACGCATGCGCACACGGAGGGGGTGCTTTGGGGGTCGAAGGGCATCGAACACATAGATCTACGAATGTTACCGCGATTCACGATGTTGGTCAACCATAATCGTCGGTTTGCTTTATACACCGCGAAATGTCATTGTCAGAAACTGTTCACGATATCACGAGAGTTATTTTGGCACCGACTAGCCCAGGTACAGTCTGATCACAGATATGCATGTCTATGTTCCCCCAGGTTTATGTTCCCCCAGGTCTATGTTCCTCCAGTCATACCATGTGTCATGTCATCTCATGCCATATGTCATATCATGCCAGGTCATGTGTCATGTCATATGTCATTTCACATGCCATGCCACACGTGTCTTGTCACGTGTCATGTTACATATCATGCCATAATTATGTCATGGCATATGCCATGTCGCTTGTCATGTCATATATCATGTCATGGCAAGCAATATGTCGTGTCATATCACACGACACATGACACGACTTATAGCACGATATATAGCATGACATATGACATGTCATGTCATGTTTCATGTCATGTGTCAAGACATGTCATACTATAAATCATGTCATGTCATGTCTCGAGAGGGAAGGTGTAGAAGGTGGCCGTGCCGGGCATGGTGAGTGTGGCGGGTGTTTGTTTACCTCTGATTGTTATCAAAACCGGCCGACAGCAGTTTAATATTGGCACCTCGGTTTGTCGGTAGTCAGACTCAGTATCAAGTTTTTCTTTCTGTCATTTCTGCTGAGATTTGGCCATCTGATCTACGCTCTAAGTCTGGGACAAAATTATCTTTTCATATTGTTGCAAGTAAAAGGAGGGAGGAGAAGAGAAAAGAGACAGACACTGACACAAAGAAACAGATAACGAGAGAGAGATAGAGAGAGAGAGAGAGAGAGAGAGAGAGAGAGAGAGAGAGAGAGAGAGAGAGAGGGAGAGAGAGAGAGTGAGAGGGAGAGAGAGAGAGAGAGAGAGAGAGAGAGAGAGAGAAGGAGAGAGAGTGAGAGGGAGAGAGAGAGAGAGAGAGAGTGAGAGAGAGAGAGAGAGAGAGAGAGAGGGAGAGAGAGAGAGAGCGAGAGGGAGAGAGAGACAGAGAGACACAGAGAGAAGGGAGAGAGAGAGAGAGAGAGAGAGAGAGAGAGAGAGAGAGAGAGAGAGGGAGAGAGAGAGAGTGAGAGGGAGAGAGAGAGAGAGAGAGAGAGAGAGAGAGAAGGAGAGAGAGTGAGTGAGGGAGAGAGAGAGAGAGAGTGAGAGGGAGAGAGAGAGAGAGAGAGAGAGAGAGGGAGAGAGAGAGAGAGAGAGAGAGGGAGAGAGAGAGAGAGAGAGAGAGAGAGAGAGAGAGAGAGAGAGAGAGAGAGAGAGAGAGAGAGAGAGAGAGAGAGAGAGAGAGAGAGAGAGAGAGAGAGAGAGAGAGAGAGAGAGAGAGAGAGAGAGAGAGAGAGAGAACGAACGAACGAAAGAACGAACCAACTTTATTTTTCGAGGGTAATGGAGTATACTGTTCAAAAAAAGAAACGCATAGCTTGTAATATTTGGATAATTTAGTTATATGGCTACAAGGATATCCACCAAACTGCAGAAAATGTTTATCTGGTCGTCGACCTTTCGTCCATTGCCACAAGTGAGCTCTGCACGTGACGCATGCGTTATCAGTGGCTACAATGTTAAAATTGCTCATTTGGCATGACCACTCGTCATGCTTCAGTGTAATCTCGTGAAACTCGGGGAATATTGAGCTCTCACCATGTCTTCCAAAACCCATAAAAGCGGATTGTTCGCCACAAAGAAATCAGACGACAATTCAGCGACGAAAGATGGCCCGATTGAGCAGAGAAGACCGCCAAATTGCATTGGGTCGTTTACAAGCAGGCAAAAGTCAAAGTGCAATCGCCAGGCACTTCCACGTGTCCCAGAGCACCATCAGTAGACTGTGGGTCAGGTTTCAAGCCACTGGCTCCGTTGCTGACTTGCCACGAGCGGGAAGACCAAGGGCGACAACTGCTGCTCACGACCGCTTCATACGACTCCGCCACCTCCGGAATCGTTTCCTGTCGGCCTCATCTTCTGCCCAGGCTCTCCCCGGGCCACACCGATTATCGGACCAGACCGTGCGGAACCGCCTGCATGAAGCTGGTTTGAGAGCTCGCAGACCTCACAGAGGAGCTGTCCTCACCCGCCGCCATCGCCAGAACCGAGTGCAGTGGGGCAACCAGCACCTTCGCTGGACCGTCCGGAATCACTGGAGACACGTGTGGTTTAGCCACGAGTCCTACTTCCTGCTCCAGCGACATGATGGTCGGAGGAGGGTCTACCGGAGAGTAAACGAACGTTACGCGCCCAACTGTGTGGATGAGGCACCCGTTCATGGTGGTGGAGGCGTCATGGTGTGGGGGGCGATCAATACCGCTGGAAGGAGCACCCTGGTGCACGTCCAAGGGCGCATACCTGCCCAGCGATACGTGGAGGAAATTCTGCGCCCACACGCCCTTCCTCTTCTGGCTGACCAGGATGCCATATTCCAGCAGGACAACGCTCGCCCGCACACAGCACGACTCACCACCCAGTTCCTCACCGACCACCATGTCCAGGTGCTTCCCTGGCCATCCATGTCGCCAGACATGAACCCGATAGAACAGACGTGTGCGCAGGCGAGAAGAAGCGCCGGCAAATCACCGCGATCTATTGCAGGCACTTCAGGAGGAGTGGGACACCATCCCACAGCAAGATATCCGGCATCTGATCCAGTCCATGCCCAGAAGATGCCGGGCAGTTGTTGCTGCTCAAGGCAGTCACACCCCCTACTGACTTGACAGCCTCGGCACCCAATCGTATTGATTGACTGATTGATTTGAAGATGCAAATGAACTGTGTGTGCATTCAACTGTGTCCATACCAAATTTCAAACAAATAATCTAAATATTGGATTTTCTGTTAATTTTTTTCGAAAAATAAAACAAATTTGGCAAGTGGCAACTATGCGTTTCTTTTTTTGAACAGTATAGATACAGCAAAGATCTTTTTTCATCCAGCCCTCGCCCAAGAGGAAATTAACTAAGCAGTGCATAATATTAAAGCAGAAGAAGAAGCAAAGCAAAAACATAAAAACATGGTTATTAATTAAATCAGACAAAGAGAGAAAAAAAAAATGTTCATAGCATACATGCCAACATGGTCATTGGTAATGGTATACATTAAAACACACACTTTGACACACAAGGTCACATACACACAGACATACATGCACATACAGACACACACGCACACACAGACACACGCACACACACATACACACACACACACACACACACACGCACGCACACACACACACACACACACACACACACACACACACACACACACATGTACACATTGTACACATTGTACACATAATCATAATGTATGTGCAAAATCCATGAAGAGAACAACGTAAACAGAGAGAGAGAGAAAAAAAACAAAAAAAAAAAAAAACAACTTAACTGAAATGAAATGATTATACTAGTAGATCTTCATGTACTTATCAAACAGCAGTACCTGATCGAGGCATTAAGTGCCACACGACGATGAAAGCATATACAAAAAAGTATGTCTTCTAAAACTGGCAACAGAAAGTGGCTGTCTGAGAGAGACTGGTAAACCATTCCACAGAAATGGACCTGAATATGCCAGACTAGTTTTATACGAGTCAATTCTAGGGAGGGGAACAGAGAGAGAGAGAGAGAGAGAGAGAGAGAGAGAGAGAGAGAGAGAGAGAGAGAGAGAGAGAGAGAGAGAGAGAGAGAGAGAGAGAGAGAGAGAGAGAGAGAGAGAGAGAGAGAGAGAGAGAGAGAGAGAGAGAGAGAGAGAGAGAGAGAGAGAGAGAGAGAGAGTTTCTTGTGAAAATGTTGCGTTGTGCGGGTGTTTGGGTGGCCACGTGATGTACACATAGCAAAGTGCGGGACGGACTCTGCTCTGTGCTGTAACACTGGCAAGTTTGAAACACGAGAAAAACGATTTCATCATGCGGGCAGCCACGGGGGATGTTATTTCTTGTGAGCGACGCAGCATTACAAAGTTCGGAGCCTGTATCTTTTGAGCCCGCAAAAGAATGTGTCTGAATGTTCGCACCAATGTTGCGGAACAATTGCGTGTTGAGCCTGTCAAGTTGCTTGATTGAATGTTAACACCAATGTCGTGGAACACTCGCGTGTTGAGCCTGTCAAGTTGCTTGATTGAATGTTCCCACCAATGTCGTGGAACACTCGCGTGTTGAGCCTGTCAAGTTGCTTGATTGAATGTTCCCACCAATGTCGCGGAACACTCGCGTGTTGAGCCTGTTAAGTTGCTTACATTGAATGTTCCCACCAATGTCGCGGAACACTCGCGTGTTGAGCCTGTCAAGTTGCTTGATTGAATGTTCCCACCAATGTCGCGGAACACTCGCGTGTTGAGCCTGTCAAGTTGCTTGATTGAATGTTCCCACCAATGTCGCGGAACACTCGCGTGTTGAGCCTGTTAAGTTGCTTACATTGAATGTTCGCACCAATGTCGCGGAACACTCGCGTGTTGAGCCTGTCAAGTTCCGTACATGTCACATTTGGCTCTAGGGAGTTACGGACGTTTTCAACATTTTAACGGAAAACCGTTACAGAATTATTTCTGACTGTGCGTTTGCTCTTAGGATTTGTACGCTCGTAGAGAGGGGTTTGTGTCATCACTCTGTGAAATTAATAGAAGCTGTCCTCTCTTTATTGCAGATCAGTAACGGCTACCCATCATAAACACATCTAACCCCCGTTTTCTTCCTGTTTTTCAAAGGTGTGCTTGCTTTTTGTAACACGCTTGATCACCCTGACCGCTTGGCGGATTTAGACATTAGTGGCATGCCCAGTGAGGTAAGATTTAGACATTAGTGGCATGCCCAGTGAGGTAAGATTTAGACATTAGTGGCATGCCCAGTGAGGTAAGACTTTAACATTAGTGGCATGCCCAGTGAGGTAAGATTTAGACATTAGTGGCATGCCCAGTGAGGTAAGATTTAGACATTAGTGGCATGCCCAGTGAGGTAAGACTTTAACATTATTGGCATGCCCAGTGAGGTCAGATTTAGACATTATTGGCATGCCCAGTGAGGTAAGATCTAGACATTATTGGCATGCCCAGTGAGGTAAGATCTAGACATTATTGGCATGCCCAGTGAGGTAAGACTTTAGACATTATTGGCATGCCCAGTGAGGTCAGATTTAGACATTATTGGCATGCCCAGTGAGGTAAGATCTAGACATTATTGGCATGCCCAGTGAGGTAAGATCTAGACATTATTGGCATGCCCAGTGAGGTAAGACTATAACATTATTGGCATGCCCAGTGAGGTAAGACTTTAACATTATTGGCATGCCCAGTGAGGTAAGACTTTAACATTATTGGCATGCCCAGTGAGGTGAGACTTTAACATTATTGGCATGCCCAGTGAGGTAAGACTTTAACATTATTGGCATGCCCAGTGAGGTAAGACTTTAACATTATTGGCATGCCCAGTGAGGTGAGACTTTAACATTATTGGCATGCCCAGTGAGGTAAGACTTTAACATCATTGGCATGCCCAGTGAGGTAAGACTTTAACATTATTGGCATGCCCAGTGAGGTGAGACTTTAACATTATTGGCATGCCCAGTGAGGTAAGACTTTAACATTATTGGCATGCCCAGTGAGGTGAGACTTTAACATTATTGGCATGCCCAGTGAGGTAAGACTTTAACATTATTGGCATGCCCAGTGAGGTAAGACTTTAACATTATTGGCATGCCCAGTGAGGTAAGACTTTAACATTATTGGCATGCCCAGTGAGGTAAGACTTTAACATTATTGGCATGCCCAGTGAGGTAAGACTTTAACATTATTGGCATGCCCAGTGAGGTAAGACTTTAACATTATTGGCATGCCCAGTGAGGTAAGACTTTAACATTATTGGCATGCCCAGTGAGGTAAGACTTTAACATTATTGGCATGCCCAGTGAGGTCAGATTTAGACATTATTGGCATGCCCAGTGAGGTAAGATCTAGACATTATTGGCATGCCCAGTGAGGTAAGACTTTAACATTATTGGCATGCCCAGTGAGGTAAGACTTTAACATTATTGGCATGCCCAGTGAGGTAAGACTTTAACATTATTGGCATGCCCAGTGAGGTAAGACTTTAACATTATTGGCATGCCCAGTGAGGTGAGACTTTAACATTATTGGCATGCCCAGTGAGGTAAGACTTTAACATTATTGGCATGCCAAGTGAGGTAAGACTTTAACATTATTGGCATGCCCAGTGAGGTGAGACTTTAACATTATTGGCATGCCCAGTGAGGTAAGACTTTAACATTATTGGCATGCCCAGTGAGGTAAGACTTTAACATTATTGGCATGCCCAGTGAGGTAAGACTTTAACATTATTGGCATGCCCAGTGAGGTGAGACTTTAACATTATTGGCATGCCCAGTGAGGTAAGACTTTAACATTATTGGCATGCCCAGTGAGGTGAGACTTTAACATTATTGGCATGCCCAGTGAGGTAAGACTTTAACATTATTGGCATGCCCAGTGAGGTAAGACTTTAACATTATTGGCATGCCCAGTGAGGTGAGACTTTAACATTATTGGCATGCTTAGTGAGGTAAGACTTTAACATTATTGGCATGCCCAGTGAGGTGAGACTTTAACATTATTGGCATGCCCAGTGAGGTGAGACTTTAACATTATTGGCATGCCCAGTGAGGTGAGACTTTAACATTATTGGCATGCCCAGTGAGGTCAGATTTAGACATTATTGGCATGCCCAGTGAGGTAAGATCTAGACATTATTGGCATGCCCAGTGAGGTAAGATCTAGACATTATTGGCATGCCCAGTGAGGTAAGACTATAACATTATTGGCATGCCCAGTGAGGTAAGACTTTAACATTATTGGCATGCCCAGTGAGGTAAGACTTTAACATTATTGGCATGCCCAGTGAGGTAAGACTTTAACATTATTGGCATGCCCAGTGAGGTAAGACTTAAAAGAATTTCACTAACGTAAAAAAAATTGAAATATTGGTCAGTTTTGGCGATCGTTTTGGTGGTTCAAAGTGAATCGTACCATAACAAAAAGCCGTTTTTAAGGGTAGGTGTGTTCTGACACCTGTGACGTCATTCCGAAATACTGATACAGTGCAATGAAATCATTTATGAGCAGAAGAGAAACCGATCTTCACATGCACAGATATTTATGAGCAAAATACTGCGGTTTAACATCGAAGCCACACACTAGAACCAATATGCTTACCTGTTTGTGCTCAGTGTATACAGTACGACTCTACGGCTTTTTCTACATCACGACGGGTGCCCGTTATTCCGTGCTGGTGAACGTTAAATCTACACAAAAACATAAATATTGAACCCAAACAGCTACACACAAAAACATAAATATTGAACTCAAATAGCCACACACAAAAGCATAAATATTAAACCCAAATAGCCACACACAAAAAAATAAATATTCAACGCAAAAAGCCACACACAAAAGCATAAATATTAAACCCAAATAGCCACACTCAAAAACACAAATATTCAACCCAAAAAGCCACACTCAAAAACATAAATATTCAACCCAAAAAGCCACACTCAAAAACATAAATATTCAACACAAAAAGCCACACTCAAAAACATAAATATTCAACCCAAAAAGCCACACTCAAAAACATAAATATTCAACACAAAAAGCCACACTCAAAAACATAAATATTCAACCCAAAAAGCCACACTCAAAAACATAAATATTCAACCCAAAAAGCCACACACAAAAACATAAATATTGAACCCAAACAGCTACACACAAAAACATAAATATTGAACTCAAATAGCCACACACAAAAGCATAAATATTAAACCCAAATAGCCACACACAAAAAAATAAATATTCAACGCAAAAAGCCACACACAAAACGTTGGTAAGCTGTTGACAATGTGCTGGTCGCTTCTTATTGGCACTGGGCGAGTTATTCAATTCTGAAACAAAGTGAACAGACATCACACAACACACACAATGTCAAAGCAACTCATGAAGTGAAGCCTCACAGTTCCAGGTCGGGTGTATCTTTATTGTACAACTGTGTTCTCTCTGTCTCTCTCTCCATCTGGCCTTGAGCAGCAAAACACAGTAATGACGTCATTTATCATGACGCATTTTTCGTTTGATGTCATTCAAGACTGGTATTTTGAGCAAATTTGTGTTTCAGGCAAAGTGAAGATGAATTTAACCACAGGGAATAAACCCTGACAGACACCACTGTACCTAGTGTGCGTTTTTTCCACCTGTAGGTAGTCACAGGTAAGTCACAGGTATCGGTCACAGGTGAGTCACAGGTAGCGGTCACAGGTAAGTCACAGGTATCGGTCACAGGTGAGTCACAGGTAGCGGTCAGGGCGAGCGGTAGCGGAGGCTTTCACCTGTATATGTCACCTTTCGGTAGTTGCAGAAGTTCGTTTCACTGGACAAAACCCGACCTGATATTGTCCTACCTGTCGCAACACACCCGCCTGATTTTGCAGGTAACAGTTGACAGGCTTCCAGGTGTGCGGGACCTGCGTTTGTATTTTTGCCAGCGTCCCCCCGCCACGGCAAGGTGTTTGGAAAGGTTCAGCATCGTCTGCACGTGTAAATTAGTACACAGGTAAATACCAGGTGATCGTCAGGTAGATTCGCAGGTGTGAGATGACGTGTCGGTGGTTGTTGGGTGTGGGGGCTGGTGGCGGGGGTGGTGGTGGGGGTGGTGGTGGTGGTGGTGGCGGAGAGAGGTGAGAGAGGGAGTGCACGACACACGGTGTATCAACGATAACGATAAGGTTCAGGCTTGACCCAGACCACTTGCGCCGTGGAGCGCGACATGGAGACCATGCGGCCAGTAGTGTCAGCATCAAGACCACGCCCCATGTCCAGGTACACCACCACCTTGCGCTCCAGACCCCATACCGTCCTCTCCTCCACAATGGTGACCGCGTCAGCAACAGCCACTCCAGTCCAGCTGTTCTCCGCCACCCGTCTCACCGCCTCGCTGTCCCCGGGGTGCACGACACGGGTGGGGATCCCCAGCTGACGCAGGCCCCGGATGAAGGGGGCAGGTGAGTCACCGTTATCATCAGGTGTGTCAGGTGCACAGTCAATGTAAGGCCCCATGATGAACACGTCGTTGTAGCGCAGCCCGCCCTGCTCCCCTGGCCCGTTGTCATGGCGACCTGCAACATCACACACACCGTCACCACCCTCGTCGCTACATCGCCACTAGCAACAACAACATCATCGACACCATCATCACCAACCGCATCAACAACTACATACACCACTACCATCACCAACAGCATCGACAACCACATACACATCAAATAGAACCGTACACTGACTGACAAGAACGACATCAACCGCATCGCCATCACCGACAGCATTGACCTCTCCATACATCGTCGTCGCCAACGACAGCAACAACACCAGCGGCGACACAACCACCAATACAAAAGTACGAGAAGTCGATTTATTCTTTTTGCTTCTCAGGGAAGAACGCCAGACCCCAGATGTGTGTCTTGTGCTATGACGTCATTTCACGATGACGACATTTCACTGTGACGTCACCACCTTGACTTGCAACAGAGACAGTTCCATAATTCAACACAAATCTGGGAAGCGTTTGGATGTGTGCGAAGTAATTGCTATAAAATTCATTTTAGGTGCAGTTGATTCATTTCAGTGTGCCTGCACACATCTAATCGAGTTGGCCGGGAAAAAACCATGCGATGAGTCCGAAATATCGTACATTTTATTTTAGTTTTCGGAGGGACAGTTTTTCACAAGCTACCCAAGGAAACTATTCAATAACATCACACATAGCTTAATCAGCATGGCGTAAGCAGTTTATTGGTCTCATCTATGTATAGATATATTTGTTTGTTTCCCAGGGGCGCATTTCACTGCTCGCATTATAATGATTGTTAGGCGATTGCAGATTCAGTCTTTGCCTATGTGCCTTGTGAAATTATGTCCATTGAGAACAACGTGGATCGTGCATGTGACTGTTAGGTAATAAGTTTTTTTCCATGTTCAGCTTCACCTACTTACGTTGCGTTTATTTATTAATCTGTGCATTTGTTAGTGGATGCGTACATGTATTTCTTTCAAGGTTACCTAACATTATATCAGTGCAATAGGACAAGCAATCATTCAGCTCAGAAGGCCAAACACTGTTATTGCACCATTGCAGTTTGCACTTGGCGTGCAAATGCACCGATCATTCGGTTCACGGTTTCTGATCGATACCCTCAGCCACCTTGGCTGTAGCTGTTCTTACACAGAGGTACGGAAATTTGAACTGAATGCTGCGCAATCATATGGCATTGATCTCCCACCTACTAGTACTACTGTGTATGCCTGCCTGTGCAGAAATCCCCGACGCAATGCAGTCTGTCACAGACGTTGCATTCCATTATAGCGAGCAACAAACGCAGCACAAAGAGTTGAGCGTGGCAAGGCAGAAGCGAGATCACACAGACATTCAGCTGATCTTGAGATATCTGCTTGATAGGAACCCTTTCACTGTGGATACAGCCCTCCGATCCATTTCAAGCGGAAAAGAAGCTGAAGCTACTGTGAATGCAGAACAAGCAAAAGGCGTAGGAAACAAGATTCTGAGCAGCATGATCGGAAATAATGTTGTGGATTTCACCTTTAAAAAGACGGATCAAGCTGTAACCATGGCTCTGAAAGCCAAGTCGTCCAATCTGCACGATGATCTAGTACATGTTCACTCCATGCTGTTGTTCCAGAGACTAGTGACAACTGTGAAGAACACCAACGGATGTCTTGAGGACGCCTTTGCCTTTGAGATGTGCAGTGTCCCAGCATCGCTGTTTGATTCGGGTGGTCTGCCAAGACAAGGTACCAAGGCTGCACTGGCAACTTACATCTGGACTTCAACAAAGCAGGTAAATGGTGTTATTCCTGATGATGTAACATATGTCATCGATGGTGGCTTGCTGTTGCACCTTCTGTCCTGGTGCCGTGGTTCAACATACAACCAGCTTACTCCGAGTTACGCAGACTTTCTCATTCGTCATTTTGGCAAAGGAACTCTTGTTTTTTATGGATACAGCTGCGGACCTACCACCAAAGATGCAGCCCATTTGCGAAGAACAAGCAGAGCCAATACAGCATGTGCCATCACTTTTGAGGGTGACATGGTCCTGTGCGAACCAAAGGAGCGTTTCCTGACGAATCCAAACAACAAACAGCGGTTCATCAACCTCCTTAGTTCCCGTTTTTCAAAGCACGGCTTTGACACTGTCCATACAACTGCTGATGCTGATAGGCTCGTCGTAAAGACTTCTCTGGAATTGGCAAGGAAGGGAAACGTGATTCTGGTTGGCGAGGACACCGATCTGCTCATCCTTCTGTTGTACCATCTTACGCCAGATCACTGCCCCGTCTTCTTCACATCAGTGAGATCATCGACAGCAAAATCAGCTGCAAAAGTGTGGGACATCAGAAAAGTCCAGACTGTTCTTGGATCTCAAGTTTGTGAGAACATCCTGTTTGCGCACGCCTTTGGTGGATGCGATACAATTAGCAGTCCATTCGGGATTGGAAAACCAATGTGTTTAACGAAATTGACCCAGTCAACAGTGTTCGTGCAGCAGGCCCATGTCTTCAGCGCCAGTCCTTGCAGAGACACTTGTGACAGGGGAGGCTACCGCTCCTTTCACAGCAGACTCTGCACCCGAGTTGTTGGCCTTTAAAAGTCAACACCGGTGTATTGTAGAATTCTGTTTGTGATGGGGTCTGGTGGTTTCCGATTGTCTGTATGTTCATGGAAACCTTCGGGTTTGCATAACAGTTTTTATAGGGCTAAGAAATTAGCCCTAACATTTTCAATCCTGTTTGATTGCACTTCGCCTCCCAAGGTGATCGTAGTGTTTCGGCACTCGGTTACATCTGGTGCTTGCGAGCAGGGATGGGACTCGGCATGATATGTTCAGGTAATGGCATAATATGACCACTGAACATTTTCGTGCTGTTCCCATTCTGCGAACTTGGGATGGACAGTGGTCCCCCGGTTCGGAACTTCGGGACGAAGTTCATTCAAACTCGGGCGATTGTGACAGGGGAGGCTTCCGCTCCTTTCACAGCAGACTCTGCACCCGAGTTGTTGGCCTTTAAAAGTCAACAACGGTGTATTGTAGAATTCTGTTTGTGATGGGATCTGGTGGTTTCCGATTGTCTGTATGTTCATGGAAACCTTCGGGTTTGCATAACAGTTTTTATAGGGCTAAGAAAATAATTAGCTCTAACATTTTCAATCCTGTTTGATTGCACTTCGCCTCCCGAGGTGATCGTAGTGTTTCGGCACTCGGTTACACACTGATGAGCTGATAGGAGCAGGAGAAAGGGCCTTTGTAGAACTCTATGGGGGGAAGGAAAGAGACACTTTGAACTTCCTCCGCTACATCAAGTACATGCAGAAAGTCTCTACATGTACCTCATCGTTTCAGCCCTGCAAATTCCCACCTACATCAGCAGCAGCTAAATTCCATTCCATGAGAACATACTTCCAGGTGCAAGAATAGATGCACTTGCATCAAGAACAGTGTCTCCTGGATCCGATGGACTGGGGATGGGAGATTGTTCAAGGCGCCATGCTTCCTATTCTCATTGACATTGCTGCTGCTCCTGGTGATCTACTCGATGTCATCCAATCCAATCCAATCAATCAATGAGTCTTATATCGCGCATATTCCGTGGGTACAGTTCTAGGCGCTCCGCAGTGATGCCGTGTGAGATGAAATTTTATACGGCCAGTAGATTGCAGCCATTTCGGCGCATATTTACCTTTCACTGCCTATTATTCCAAGTCACACGGGTATAGGTAGACAATTATTAACTGTGCCTAAGCAATTTTGCCAGGAAAGACCCTTTTGTCAATCGTGGGATCTTTAACGTGCACACCCAATGTAGTGTACACGTGGGGAGGTTCGGACACCGAAGAGAGTCTGCACACAAAGTTGACTCTGTGAAATAAATTTCCGCCGAACCTGGGATCGAACTCACGCTGACAGCGGCCAACTGAATACAAATCCAGCGCGCTACCAACTGAGCTATATCCATCAGATGCAATTGCAAGACAGAGTGTCGAACAGCAAGATGTTCATGCCGAAAACACGGCCTCGTGTGTACGTCTGGCTGTAGAGAGTGCAGAGGGGAGAGCTGTGCCAACACTGTGACCGAGGTTGCCTGTGTAGGTACATCAGACGACGAAGACGGGTTTTAGCGTAAGTACGAGGTCATGTTGAATAGAGTGTGCGTGTGCATGTTCACATGTGTAATGCAACAGTAACGGGTAAAGGAGGGAGAATATCAGCACAGTAATTGTCAACTCACATACCTGTCAAACGCGACCCGGGAGACGCGCCCTGTGAAACCACACCGAATGCGCTAGATTTGAGCTTCGGCTACGTTATTTCGCGTTAAATAAATGCAATTGAACCCAAGGGCGGATCAATTCACTTTGGAGGGGGGGGGGGGGGGGTTACTGACGGCGCCTTCGGCGCCTAAGCCTCTAGGGGGGTCCGGGGGCATGCCCCCCCCGGAATTTGTTTTTATCCAAAGAAGCAAAATAGAGCTATCTGGTGCATCCTGAGCCAATAAATTACCTCTGAAACCTCTTACCAAAATGCTTTTTGGGGTGGGGTGGGGGGTTACGTAACCCGTGTAACCCCCCCCCCCCCAGATCCGCCCTTGGAACCTATTTATCAACTGAATGTGCTTTTCTTACATACTATATGAGTGACATATGGCACATCCCTTAAAATAAGACATGTTATAGACGTGAGAGGTGAGGGACGGAGCATATTCGGAATACCGTTATTGCGCAGTTGTCATCATTCTTTAAAAGCTTCAAAAATATAGTTTGCATGGGAAAACGTTGGCCAACTCGGTTTTACCTGATCAATGGATGCATGTAGAGTACAAAAAAGGTGAAACAAATTTTATAGCAATTTGTTCACACAGGAGGTGAAATCTGATGAAATCTGCCTAGCCTAATGTGATTTTAGGGATGACAGGGAACGAAGTCAGAAAGAAATGGAGGAAGGAAGAATGAGTAAAGCAAGAAAGAAGGAAAGTATTAACAGTAGGACAGAACGAGAGTAGGAAAGACAAAGTGAAGAAAGAGTATAAAGAGCTATTGTGTTTTCAGCGTAGCAATAGGGCCCGATATTTAGACGAGACAAGTATAATGCCGACGTATGGCATTCCGTTTGTCAAATAATTATTTGGATACTTTTTCATGTTTTTTTCACCAGTTTTAGCTAAATAATCATTATTTAGAAGCTCATGTGCTAAATAAGTAATTGTTTATAAACAATGTAAAACAATTCTAAATAATTTTTTGTTTACGTAAACCATTCATTATTTACCTAAACAATGAATTGTTTACGTAAATAATTCATTGTTTACGTAAATAATGATTTATTTACGTAAACAATATATTATTTAGACTTATATTACATTGTTTATAAACAATCAACAATGTTGCTAAATAAATCATTATTTACGTAAACAATGAATTATTTACGTAAACAATTCATTGTTTAGGGAAAGCAGTTTTCATTATTTAGGGGAATCAAGAATTGACTTCTAAGCTTCATTTTTTTTCTTTGTGTATATACTATAATTCAATACAAGATATCTCCAAACATTATTTATCAGAAAATGTTCGTAAATTTGTTTATTTTACAAGCTGAAATTGCCGTACGAAAAGAACTGAATGCGAAAACAAACAAAAGGTCAAGGTCATAACCGGGAGTGTTTAGTGTTTGCATTCTCTCCCTTGAAGTTGTTGAAAAAAAAGTTTTCCGTCCTAAGTTTTCTGTTCTGTCTCAACAAAAACTTTCTCTTTCCATTTCTCTTACTGCATGATTACACTTTTTTTTTATCTGTAGGTTACACAACACAACACAACTTGGTATGAGCTCTGGCGCCACACAGTCATGTGCAGAGTTGTCCGGCCTTGCCTCTGGCATTCCGGCGGAACTCGCGAGAAGGCAACACGCGAAATCTGCACTCTGAATCTTCCGCATTTATCGACATGGTCTCTAGTTGTAGTGTTAAACATTGCCATAACAGACAAGATAGAGATAGGGACAGAAGATTCTTTTCTGTTCCATTTGTTGTCAACGGAAAGGGCAAAGAGACAAGGGATTTGACTGCACGACGCGGGCGAGAATGGTTGGCACAGCTTCAGCTGAAGAATTTCAACTTTGAATCAACAGCTAGGAGATACGTGTGCTCTGATCATTTTGTCAATGGTAAGTACTCATGCTTTTGTTCACCTGCCTTGGTTAGTCTGTGTTTTATGCAAGCTGTGTTGTGATGGTAGTGTGCGGACAGTCGGTCAGTCCTGCACCGAGTGCAGTCTATGACTGAGCATAGACCATTTGGTTATTTGGTCTATGGACTGAGTGAGTCAGTCTTACACTTACTCTCAGTATAACAACTTATCATGGTTGCCCAAAACCATGACTTGTGAGAATGCCATATGTGTGAAATACTTGGATTTGATAATCAGAATTTATTTGAACACTAAATGGTCATTGTTGATACAACTTCATAGTTCAGTTTCAAGGGTAGATCTGTGTCTAGATATACTCATTCATTTTGTTTGGGTGACTTATTTTTAAAATAACTCCCAATCCATAATTTACAATACATTTGCCTTTGATTTTTTCTGCAGGGCAACCATATGTGGGAAGTAAACAGTCCGAGCTGGACACCTACTTTGAAACTTGGGTTTGGTGCAGGGACACAGCCTGACAGCCAACAAGGATGGTACCAGAGACTCAAGGAGAGGAAGAAGCTCGTGGGGAGTGAGTCAACTCCTTCTCACCCTAATTTAGCAGAGGATGCTGTTGATGGCGACGGTGAAGGTACTTCGGATACAGCAGAACTAGCTGCTCCTCTTCCCGAGAGAGATGACTGTGGCGGTACTTACTGCCAGACTGAAACCTATGACAATTTTGCCTGGATTTCTAAAGATGAAGAAAAGCAGCTACGGGATGAACTAAACAGGCTGGTGCTAGAAACTCGGGAACTTAAAGACGAACTTGCCAAGAAAAAAATGACACTTGAGGGACAATGACGATACTGTACGATATTTTACTGGGATTTCTAATTTCTTCACACTTGTTACATTATTTGATTTTCTTGCACCGCATTTACCAACACAATCGCGCAGAGCACTGACACAGTTTCAAGCTCTCATTCATGCATATACGCCTTAACAAACCCCTGCAACACCTGGCATGCATCTTTTCTGTGTCAAGAACAACTGCCAGCAAAGTTTTTCACGAGACTGTGCATATCATGTACCACAGACTGCAGCCACTTGTTTTCTGGCCAGACAGGCGAAGTATAAAGACAAGTCTACCGCCACAGTTCCTTCCCTATCCATGGAACAGAGTAGTGTCCATTATTGACTGTTTTGAAATATATTCATTGAAAGACCCTCCAGTGTTGATGCTAGTGCACTCACCTGGTCAAACTACAAGCACAATACAATTAAATACAATATCAATTACACCTCAAGGCCATATTTCTTTTATTTCTAAAGGGTGGGGTGGGCTTTGAAGTGACAAGCACATCGCTGCAAATAGTGGGTATCTAGACAATATTGTACAACATGACAGGGGCGGACGAGGGGTTTCTGGGGTTTCCGGAACCCCCCCCCCCCCCCCCAGCCAAAAAATAAAAAAATGTGTGTGTCTTTTTGGGTTGAGTTTAAATTTTTGGGGTATTCATCAGTGACAACATCTGCTGCCTGAAACTGGTAATGATCAACCTCAGAATGCACCAGATTGCACCATTTTGCATCTTTTTTTTTCAAACTTTTCCGGGGGGCATGCCCCCGGTCCCCCTTGCAAGCTAGGCGCTTCGCGCCGTCGCCTCGACGCTTCGCGCCTTCACACCCATATCTTCACAATATACTTTTGGAAACCCCCCCCCCCCCCCCATAAAATGAACTGATCCGCCCCTGCATGATGTGATTTTGGCCGACAGGGGATTTGACATTAATGAACTAGTGGCTATGAGAGGTGCACAAGTGAAAATCCCTGCCTTTACAAGAGGGAAGAGTCAGCTTACAGCTTATGAGATAGTCAACACGCAAACTAGCTAATCTGAGAATTTATGTTGAGCGAGTTATCGGTATTCTTTGTGGAAAGTACAAAATTCTGAACTCTGCAGTGATATTCTGACTGATCTTTTGTTTGCAAGGGAAGAGGAAGAAGTGGTAACACTGGACAAAATAGTCACTGTATCATCTGGGCTTGTCAATGTTTGCACTGGTATCATGTGATTCTTGCTGTGACGCTGCATAAACACAGCCTAGTGAACTGAAGGCATTGTTTAGACTAGAGAATATGTTAATTAAACTGTGGTGTATTGTATCTGATTCTGATGTCTCGCATGAGCAGTAGCAAGTCTTTCTGTTATTATGTTTTCACTGGACAAAATCTTGAATTTGAAGATGAAGGCATTGTTTAAAGAATGTGTTAATTAAACTGTGGTGTATTGTATCTGATTCTGATTCAGGTGTCTCACATGAGCAGTAGCAACAGTTTTTCTGTTATCATGTTTTCACTGGATGGAATCTTGAATTTGAATATGTGTACATGATCTGACCTGCTGCTATTTCCTTCCAATTCAAGAGCAGATTTCACTCTTTCTATCACACACACACACACACACACACACACACACACACACACACACACACACACACACACACACACACACACACACAACTTTCACATACACGTTGAAATCATTTTGCATAAATGTGACATGTGTGAGCTTGGGAACGAGTTACGGTACACATGCACTTGTGTGCATCCGTGTGAACTCGTGGTACCTCTGTACTATCGGGGATCCATTAAGGTTTCCGAGACTGAGTTTCATTTCTATTGAATTGGTCTCGCGGAATAGCCGATTCTAAAATTTGCATAGGTAAAACGATTGTTTTTTTAGTACAAGCCTCTGGAGTAAATTTTGTGATTAATGTTTTTGTGAACAAGAAACAATTGACAGGTGGCTTTATTTCATCTCCCTTTTTCCCTCCGCCGCGATGTAAAGTTGAATAGTTGAAGGTGACGTTAGGCACTAACTAAAGAAAGTGGGGCTGCCTGACACCCCTCGAGTTGAATGGGTTAATCTTGTGACACCGGTGCACAGGATGTGAACGCTAAAACTGTGCTTTTGCTTGGAATCTTTGAGGGAAGGAGACGTGTATTTGGTGCGGTGTGTTTTTAATGCCGTTGTGTGACATGTCTGTCACGGCCGGAAATCTTTCCGGGATGTGAGGATTCTTTTGCTGGTAGGTTAAAACAATTTTCTTTCTGTAAAGGGGTAAGCAGTGAGAAGAATAGTATGCTGCTTGGGGGGAGGATTTATTTGAATGTTCAAGTAGATTGTTTTGTGAGTTGGGATGGTTGGGAAGATTTTTGTGTGTGAATGCTTTAGAAGACCGTCGTTTGAGAGAACGGTATTGTAGGCATGTTATTTGTAGGAATGATGTGTTTTGTTGTTCAACGAGTTAGTTTGTGGTAGTTGAAATTGTTGATTTGTTTACGTATGCTTACGGCGTGCATTCTGTGGTTTGCAGGATGTCGGAGCGTGCGACGGGGTTCTTTTTAGACGGTCTTTTTTAGATGGGAGGTTTTTAGCTGGGTTTTCGTAGACGGGGTTTAGTTAGGTCTGTTGGGTTTAGTTAGGTCTGTTGGGTTTAGTTAGGTCTGTTGGGTTTAGTTAGGTCTGTTGGGTTTAGTTAGGTCTGGTTGGTTTAGTTAGGTCTGTTGGGTTTAGTTAGGTCTTTTTCTTTTTTTAGTGGGTCGTAGATTTGTTTTTATAGACTAGGTTTTGTTAGTGAAGAGTAGTTAGATTTAGTGGAGAGATTTTGGTCAGATTTTGTTAGAGTTTTTGTAGATTTGGTTTTTTTAAAGAATTGTTTTTTTAGGTTGTTCTTTTAGATTTCGTTTGTTTTAAATTAGAGTTTCATTGTGTTTTTTTGGATTAAAGTTGAGAGTGAGGATTTAGAGTAGAGTGTAGTTTGGGGAAAGGATTTGGTGTGTTTTAAAGGGTATCTTTAGGGGAAGAATGTAGTTTTAGAATGAAGAGTGAGAATATTGGTTTTTTTTAAAGTTGTTTAGTCCTATACAGTGAAAGTGTTGTATTTGAAGATAAACCCCCGTTATCCCACATTTTCCCCATTTCATCGTATGGAATAAAAGAACCTGGGTAATATAACTTGTGTCGTCTGTTTTAGTGTTTGAGTTCAGTACGAAAGAGGAAAGTAGATTGGCACACGGTTACATTTGGCGCTGCGGAGCAAGGGTGGGTAGGGGGTGTTACTGTTAGGGCTAGGATTAGAGTAGGTTAGGGGACCCCGTCGCACAGGGAGAGGACGGCAGGCATGCAGTCCGGACGCGGGCTGGTGTGGAGGAGACAGGCGTGTGTGAAGTTGGAGGGAGTCCGGGCGTGACGTCGACGGATGCGGCTTTGTTGTCAACACTGCCTTTTAGTTTATTAATCCGTGGAAGAAAGGATTACAGTGATTAACATTTCTTTTTACTCTGTTAATCCACAGAAGAAGGACTTCAACGATTAACATTTCTTCGGACGTTTGTGAAAGACTGTTTGCACACCGTACAAAGAGACAGAGTTGGGGAGTGGACCAGCACGGGAAGAGTGTGTTTGATTATGTTGATTTGATATTATGACTGACATGTGTAGTTGTATGTTTGATTATGCTACATGGTGATGTGATGTGATTACTAACACTTTTGGTTGTGTTGTATGTATGCTGGGTGGTGTGGGTTTTTTCTTGGTTGCCAGTAAGAGCTTGGTTTAACTTGTATTACACACGTGTTGACAAGTTTCGAATAACCTTCTGGTTGAAGAAACGTAACACCAACACAGGTCAATGTTATAAATACCAACCTTTTAAAATACCAACCTTTTAAAATACCAACCTTTTAAAATACCAACCTTTTAAAATACCAACATGGATGAGTCTGGTTTGGAATTTACTTCGGCCGCTGATTTTTCACAGACACCGTTGGGGCTGGGAAGGGGAAGGATTGTAAGAGAAGGAGGGGATTTGCGGAGAATGGCTACAGAGTTGAGTAGCATGAGGGAAAGTTTAGAGGCAAGATCCGCCCCGAAAGTTGTTGTTTCGAAACCCCCCAAAGTTAGGAAATTCTACGGAGATAGCAGAGAAGATGGAAGGTACTCTGTTAAGGATTTCATAGAAGAGATTAGCAGTGCTGTGAGGGATTTCGGGAGAGAAGAACAGATTCGCTATGTGACTCAGCATGTAGAGGGACTAGCCAGGGTTGAACTGAAGTCATGTGGTCAGTCATACAGCAGTATCGAAGACATTTTTGCAATCTTAGTGGATGCATTCGGCGACAAACGCCCATTACCAACTCTTATGGCATGTTTTGCTGAAAGGCGACAGGGAAGTCGAGAAACGGTCCGAGCGTATGCCAATGATTTATTCACACGCTTTAACGCGGTGAAAGCCAAACAAGAGGAATCGAGACGCGCTGTGTCCTCTGAAGACCTGCTTGTGGATCATTTTGTTGAAGGGATTCATGACAGATCGCTGGTCCTTGATTTGAGGAGGCACATACAAAACGGGTCGGTCTCATTTAGTGAACTGAGGAAATTGGCATTAGAATGGGAAGAAATACGTACTCCAGTTCCAAAGAACGCTACAGCCAATACAGTCGCGACTCATGACAATTCAGATTGTTTCGAAGAAGTCAGGAAGATGGCGAGTCGCCAAAAAGAGTTAGAACAGGAACTTGAGGCACTCAAGGTCGGGCTTTCAGAAAGACGACCTCCCAAATATAAGTTTACATCCGATGGAAAACCCATTTGTCTGAAATGTGGCAAGCCTGGTCACGTGATCAGATCATGTACTTGGAAAGGGTTAAACCAGTAACCGACTGTGTAAAGAGCCGTACACAGGACGGGGATGAAAAGGGCTCAGTTCTTTCTAGAATGGTGGGCGAACGACCTGTTGTGGTAGAAATGGGAGGTGTGACGTTGGAAACGTTGTGGGATACCGGTTCACAAGTCACGATTATCAGTGAACGTTGTTTTTACAAACATTTTAGCGAAGAACTGGTAAGAGACAATACACTTGTACGGTTGGTTGGAGCCAATGGGTTGGAGGTTCCCTACATAGGCTACACTATACTGGACGTTAAGGTTGGGGAACAAGTTATTCCCGAAAGGGTCATCCTTGTTCAAAAGGAAGTTTCTGATTCGGAGGGTTGCGAGCCGCGAGTCATACTCGGCATGAACGTCATCCGTGACGTGAGAGATCATGGGCCTGTGAATATTAGAGTGGCAGACATAACGGTAGACACTCCAGCTTGTGTGGGGTTGGTGAGGGTGCCAAAGGGCGGCATACACATGTCCGCTCGCTCAATTTCCACTGTTTGTTTGAGTGGAGGGTATGGAAAGAAGGTGACAGAACAGGGCGAGTACGTCATAGAGGCATTAGAGGGTCCAACCCGGGAGAAGTGTTTACTAGCCCAGACTCTGGTAAAGGGAAAAGGTCCGTGGAACGTCCAGATCGTTAATCTGAGTGATGAAGATGTCTTTTTGACAGAGCGAACTCCGGTTGGCACGGTTCATGCAGTTCATAGCGTTGTTTCGCCAGGGGTGAAGGCAGAGGAGATTGCTGGGAAGGTTGTGGTGTCGTGTGATACGATATCTGCAGAGAGTGATGTGTCAGACTTGAAGGTTCCCGAGAGTCTGTTGGGCGCAGCAAGTAATGAGGAGGAACGCAAACAGTTGCATGATTTGTATTGTGAGTTTCCAGAAACATGGGTCAAAGATGATCTGGATGTAGGTTATTCTGACCTAATTAAGCACAAAGTTCCTTTGCTGGACGATGTTCCAGTAAGTCAGACATACCGTCGCATTCCCCCAACACAACTTGAAGAGGTTAGAAAACACATTCAAGACTTGTTAGAGAAAGACATTATACAGCCCAGTACTAGCCCTTTTGCTTCGCCTATAGTTTTAGTGCGGAAGAAGAACGGAGAATTGCGCATGTGTGTGGACTATCGCAAGCTGAATGCGAAGACGAGACGTGATGCATTTCCACTGCCAAGGATTGACGAGTCTTTGGATGCATTGAAGGGAGCGAACTACTTTTCCACATTGGATCTTGCTTCAGGGTATCATCAGATAGCAATGGACGAGGAGGACAGACAAAAGACTGCTTTCATTACACCATTTGGGTTATTTGAGTTCAAGCGTATGCCATTCGGACTCTGTTCCGCTCCCGCTACTTTCCAACGACTCATGACAGCAGGGATGAATGACCTTTTTCTTCCTTTTTGCTCTCTGCTATCGTTTGGTTTGTCTTTACTGTCTTCTACGCTCCCAGTTTCTAATTCTCTTGGCTGCACTGTTTTTTTAGGGATTCTTTGGTTTGAATAATGGCGTCTCCAGCCTCGTACGCCTCAGGAGCAAAGTATGCTACCTGTAAGGGATTAGATGACCTTTTTCTTCCTTGTTGCTCTCTGCTATCGTTTGGTTTGTCTTTACTGTTTTTTCCGCTCTCACCTTTACTGTCTCCTCTGCTCTCGCTTTCTATTTTCTTGGTGGTATTTTTTAGAATTTGAGTTCTGGCGCTTACTGATGTCTTTGTTTGAAGACAGTGTGTATATTGGTTTTGTTTATTAGAATTAATATTAGTGGATTTTTGAAATAGATTCTGAAGGATTGTATGGTTGCCTATGAATACTCCTGTTGAATGGTTTAATTGTGATGAGTGACATTAGGTTATTGCTGATTTTTGACTAAAGGTTTGATATTCTGGGTGAGTTTTAAGGACTTCCAGTTTTTTCATTGCCTTGGCAAGTGGTCATTTTGTTAGTTGATTAGAAGATTGTGTTGCCAAGTACAGTTGGGATACAAAGAGGGGACATGCATTGATAAATCGTAAAGGTTGTCAGTATTTTGTTCTGATGTATGCTCAAGAGAGATCAGATGCTTTGATAAATCGTAAAGATTGTCAACATTTTGTTCTGATGTATGCTCAAGAGAGATAAAATATTTGATAAGTCGTAAAGATTATCATTATTGGTTATCTGGCAAGTGGTGAACATAATTCTTTGTAAAGTGAACCATGGAACTGCCTCTGTTAAAGATGAGTTGTGATTTTTTGTCAACTTGTGTGAGTTGGATGTCGACAGGAGATAGGATTATTGGCACTGGAAGGATTATGTGAAATTTGTATTTCAGAACCTATTAGTTTTAGAGAAATATTGTATTAGTCAGTTGATGGTTGTTTTTGTGTGAAAGTTTTTGAAATGATTTGAGGATGGAGAATATTATGTTCTTGGGAGGTTAAATATTTTTTTGAATTTTTCTGATTCTGGCATGTCGCCAGGAGACGACAGTCTAAGTTGGGGAGGATGTGAGCTTGGGAACGAGTTACGGTACACATGCACTTGTGTGCATCCGTGTGAACTCGTGGTACCTCTGTACTATCGGGGATCCATTAAGGTTTCCGAGACTGAGTTTCATTTCTATTGAATTGGTCTCGCGGAATAGCCGATTCTAAAATTTGCATAGGTAAAACGATTGTTTTTTTAGTACAAGCCTCTGGAGTAAATTTTGTGATTAATGTTTTTGTGAACAAGAAACAATTGACAGGTGGCTTTATTCCATCTCCCTTTTTCCCTCCGCCGCGATGTAAAGTTGAATAGTTGAAGGTTACGTTAGGCACTGGCTAAAGAAAGTGGAGCTGCCTGACACCCCTCGAGTTGAATGGGTTAATCTTGTGACACCGGCGTGCAGGATGTGGACGCTAAAACTGTGCTTTTGCTTGGAATATTTGAGGGAAGAAGACATGTATTTGGTGCGGTGTGTTTTTAATGCGATTGTGTGACATGTTTGTCACGGCCGAAAATCTTTCCGGGATGTGAGGATTCTTTTGCTGGTAGGTTAAAACAATTTTCTTTCTGTAAATGGGTAGGCGGTGAGAAGAATAGTATGCTGCTTGGGGGGAGGATTTATTTGAATGTTCAAGTAGATTGTTTTGTGAGTTGGGATGGTTGGGAAGATTTTTGAGTGTGAATGCTTTAGAAGACCGTCGTTTGAGAGAACGGTATTGTAGGCATGTTATTTGGTAGGAATGATGTGTTTTGTTGTTCAACGAGTTAGTTTGTGGTAGTTGAAATTGTTGATTTGTTTACGTATGCTTACGGCGTGCATTTTGTGCTTTGCAGGATGGCCGAGTGTGCGACGGGGTTCTTTTTAGACGGGTCTTTTTTAGATGGGAGGTTTTTAGCTGGGTTTTCGTAGACGGGGTTTAGTTAAGTCTGGGTTTAGTTAGGTCTGGTTGGTTTAGTTAGGTCTGGGTTTAGTTAGGTCTGTTGGGTTTAGTTAGGTCTGGTTGGTTTAGTTAGGTCTGTTCTGGTTTAGTTAGGTCTTTTTCTTTTTTTAGTGGGGCGTAGATTTGTTTTTATAGACTAGGTTTTGTTAGTGAAGAGTAGTTAGATTTAGTGGAGAGATTTTGGTCAGATTTTGTTAGAGTTTTTGTAGATTTGGTTTTTTTAAAGAATTGTTTTTTTAGGTTGTTCTTTTAGATTTCGTTTGTTTTAGATTAGAGTCTCATTGTGGTTTTTTTTGGATTAAAGTTGAGAGTGAAGATTTAGAGTAGAGTGTAGTTTGGGGAAAGGATTTGGTGTGTTTTAAAGGGTATCTTTAAGGGAAGAATGTAGTTTTAGAATGAAGAGTGAGAATATTGTTTTTTTTGAAGTTGTTTAGTCCTATACAGTGAAAGTGTTGTATTTGAAAATAAACCCCCGTTATCCCACATTTTCCCCATTTCATCGTATGGAATAAAAGAACCTGGGTAATATAACTTGTGTTGTCTGCTTTAGAATTTGAGTTCAGTACGAGAGAGGAAAGTAGATTGGCACACGGTTACACATGTATTGACACAACTGACAAAGGTTGAATTATGCTGATTAACCTCAAAATAGCTCTACACAGGAAACAAGATAAGGAGCATTGAAAAATTAAATGGCCCACACTTGAAATGCGAGCACACATTTAAACTACCAATAACATGCAACTGCAAGCAACACTGAACATACCACTACCAGTATTGCAGGTATGAAGCCAAAGTGAAGAGAAGAACACTTTCACTAAATGTTCAAAATTGAAATAACATACTGTGGGCATGTGAGTCATTAACTATTTATTATGATAAATAGACCTGTGCACTTTTTTGCAGAAATAAGTGTGTTCAATTTTGTTGTCATCAAAACAGAACTAGTTGATAATAGAAACTAACTTTCAGTTCCACTGCCAATTTAAACACTGTATTACTTGACTGTACTGATGCAGAACTACGCTGGACCACACACTCTTATTTGTTCCCTAAATCAAGCAGCCAATCCGTGTCACTGGAAACATTGAACAAGGAGAATGAACAATATACCTGGCTGAATAAGTTGATAATCAAACTGCTCATGATTCTTTGTTATTCACAGCAGTGGATGTAAAACAATCACAAAATAAGGTCCTGTAATCTGTATGCATCATAATTTATACTTGTAGCACTTGATTTTGTATTGTGGTCGGTGATCCTAAACAAAATGTATGCCTACATCTGTGCATGATTTTACTTCAAGAATAAAATGAAACAAGAATGGAACAATTAATGACTTCTCTGTGAGTGTGAACTGTGATTTAAAACATTACATGCTCTCTTTTCTCTCCCTCTCTACAACTTTACTACTGCCATTTTCTGTGTGTACAGTCATACATGATGTTTGTTTTCCCACACACATGAGCAAGCGAGTCTGGCATTGTCACTGTTTCTTGCTGCGTTTCACGGCTGGTGTTTGCAGCTGCTCCTGGTTCACATCCACTGCTTGTAGAGGCTCAGCTTCTCTGTCCAGCCAGTTTCCAACTAGCTGTGGAAGAACTGCGAGTCTGAACACTTTCAAAGCTTTCTCCACACACATTGCCCAAAAATCACAGTCAGGCAATACTCGGACAATAACTTTATCCACAGTAGTCCACACCATGAAATCGCAGTAGGAGGAACTGGTCATAACAATCTCGCACTGTACTTGACTAAATATGGGTGGTTTTTGTGCAGACAAAGCATCCCCTCACTGTTAGATTCCAAACAGAAATGGCGGTCTGCCACAGCACACTCAACAGCTGACTCCTTGAAGGTGAAGGGACGTGTGTGCAGGTTTCTCCAACTCCGGCCATGCAGGTACAGTCAGTGTGCTGCCAGTATGTTGCCATCAGAAGTGGCGATGATCCAAGGAGAAAGGGCTGGTTCATTAAGGCGTTGTGAATGAAGAATCTGAAACATAAATTGAAGGTCGCACAAATTAGCATTCAGCTAGGTCAATCGAATGAATATAACTCTAAGGCGCACATAATGTGCTTTACTATTAATAACCTTAACAATGAAAAGTAAACAACAGATTTTTAACTGAATATGAACATGAAGCTCATTATAAATATAATATTTTGCAAGCTATTTCAAAATATAAATATATTCAAGACTATCTACAGCTTTTGTCGAAGTCCAGAATTCAAACTGAAGCGAAGAATATATCAAAGACAAAGCCTCAACACAATATCCTGAACTGCAACTTGTGATATATATCTGCAACACAAGACAGAGAACACTCACATTCATTCATTATAAACTGAAAGCACATTCTTACCTTTGCAGAAATGACAGAGTTCTGACAGCCGTCAGGGCTGTAGCACTTGACATCCCTCACCCAGCCAGAGACAAAAAGTCGGTAGGAATCCAAACTTGTGTAAGCTTTCAGCTGCTCACATGTGTCATGCACTCTTGCCAGGCACAAAATAATTTACGATGTTGATGTAACTCAGCTCTGGCAGATCGTCCGGATTTGCTGACCAGCACCTGGTTGGAATATCATACGGATCATTCCCGTCAATCTCCAAAATCTTCTGGTGGTATCGCCGCCTCTCCTATGGTAACAATCGCTCAGAATATTTTCGCTTCTCGCCCGGTCGCTGTTTTTGCATGAGGCAAGGGAAGTCACTCCAGATTCTTCTCGGAGCTACATGTATGGCAATCCACGGTGTGAAGATTTGATTAAACAGTTGTCGGAGGCATTGTTTCCCGTTTTTCAACGGTTCACAGCTGTTTTTACTTTTCTCTTTGAAATGAAACGATGAAAGGAAGAGAAATGGAAAGACAGGCATGTTGTTGGGACATAAACAGAACAGAGTACATAAGGGGAAAAACTGTGTTTGAACAACTTCAAGCAAGAAAATGCAAACACTAAACACTCCCGGCAGGGAAACACCTTAATTGACCTTGACCTTTGACTGTGTTTGAGATCAGTTATTTTCGTACTCGGCTTGTAAAATAAACAAAATAATATCCAAACAACAGCTATTTTAAGATAAGAGTGTGTGGAGAGACCTTGTATTCAATTATAGTAATCACTGAAAGACATAAAACTTAGTTCAGAAGCGAATCCTAGAAACCCCTAAATAATGGAAAATGTGTTGGCTAAACAATTCATTGTTTACGTAAATAATTCATTGTTTACGTAAATAATGATTTATTTAGCAACATTGCTGATTGTTTATAAACAATGTAATATAAGTCTAAATAATATATTGTTTACGTAAATAAATCATTATTTACGTAAACAATGAATTATTTACGTAAACAATGAATTGTTTAGGTAAATAATGAATGGTTTACGTAAACAAAAGATTATTTAGAATTGTTTTACATTGTTTATAAACAATTACTTATTTAGCACATGAGCTTCTAAATAATGATTATTTAGCTAAAACTGGTGAAAAAAACATGAAAAAGTATCCAAATCATTATTTGACAAACGGAATGCCATACCGACGAGTCGAAGACGAGTCGCATTATACTTGTTCGAGTCTAAATATCGGACCCTATTGCTACGATGAAAGCACAATAGCGTTTATATGCTATTCTGACATTAAATTCTGTTTAGCTGCTACGATACTCAATAACCCCTCCCCCTCGCCTCAGCTCCCACACCCACACGCACACACACAGACGCACGGGCCACACATGCACGCAAGCATGCACGCTCACACACACACACACACACACACACACAATCACTCACACAGACCCACACACAGACACACACACACACACACACACACACACACACACACACACAGACACACACACACACACACACACACTCACAGTTACAACACGTGAAGTACGAATTTTGGGATACAAAGCATGGGGGCCTCTTTATTCATTTATATTCCACATTGAATAAACACTGACACATGACCTTCAGGTCAATGTTTACCCAAGACATTTGCCAAAATGGAACATAAAAACATACAAGACAAAACATGAAGCTGTCAGAAACAGTTCATTAATTATGAATACATGTACATACGAATCACATATCTATTTCACAACCAAAAGAACACCGAATAGAGCCCCCAAAACCAAATATATAATGAGTACATTCGAGACCTAAGTCTCCTGTTTAGAGTATTTAAGACATGCAATAAAAAGCTAACCATAATGCAGCAGACTTCGCGGCAGATATTGCGACACCTGTACAAAGGAGGTGATGGGGAAGGTGGTGGGTTCGAATTGAAATTGCTGCTTTGCTGTAGCGCGGCTGGCGACTGAGTGACCTAACCACTAACCCTCAGTTCCCTCCAGTTCCAGAGTTTCACCCTCCCTTCCTCAGTGACCACTTTCTCACGCCCACGCATACCCACCATCCGCACTCTACCTGCCCTCCCCTCCCCGCCGCTACCCCTGCTAGCCGTCAACTGTCAGATTACCTAATTCTTCCGTTCCCATCCCTCTGCCCTAGATCTTACCCCCCCCCCCCCCTTCCTCTGACCGTGATAACTCTTACAGCTAAACTGCAATTTTACAAATTTTCACTTAGCTGCTACGATACTCAATAACCCCTCCCCCTCGCCTCAGCTCCCACACCCACACGCACACACACAGACGCACACCCATCCACACATGCACGCACACACACAATCACTCACACAGACCCACACACAGACACACACACAGACACACACACAGACACACACACACACTCACAGTTACAACACGTGAAGTACGAATTTTGGGATACAAAGCGTGGGGGCCTCTTTATTCATTTATATTCCACATTGAATAAACACTGACACATGACCTTCAGGTCAATGTTACTTTCACAGGAGTCTTCCCAGAGACAGAAGATGGAATTCGCGAGAGCTTGTTTGACCATTCAAGCAGACGCATGAAGAGATGAAGATGCACGAAGCAGAGCGACGTGATCTACTAACCGGACTTTACGGACCACGCCAGGAGTCGCCGCGCCGGCTGGGTGATGGAGAAACAGAGATGAACTACACTACGCTGTTCTGGTGATGGGGTAACACATTAATTTACTCATCTAGAACCCTGGGCGTATTGTGTATATGTGTGTGAATCCTGAACGTTGATATAATGTACATGCTTTACCAGTGAGCTATATAAACATATTGAGCTCCACGTATTTTCTTTTATTGTTGGAATGAATCGGAGGAGAATAACGAATGCGTATAAATGAAATAGTAGCCTTCTGACTGACAGTCGGTATTTTAGATAATTCATTCCTGACAATTGGTGACCCCGTTTTCTCCAGTGTATGTGTCTTTAACAGATTGTAGACTGTTAACGCACACTTTTTGAAGATTTTTTCATTGTATGTTGTTTGCTTGACAACGTGTGTAAGCATATCTGTAGGCACGCATTTTGTGAAGAATGTTGTTACAGTAGTGATGTGTTTTCATAAAGTAACTTTTACAGTGTTGTGATTTTGTATATATTATCACCATGAGTGACGATTGGGATTTGTGGATGTCTCGTGGGAAAGAGCTAGGTCTTAAAGACAAAGACTTAACCGGTTTTGTCCGTGAACAGCAAAACATTGCTAGAGATGAACGGAAAGAAAAAAGAGAGGCAGAAAGTGCTCGACTAGAAGTTGAAAAAGAGAATGAAAAGCGAGAGACAGAAAAGGAGCTTGCCAAACTAGAAGTCGAAAAAGAGAGACTAGAAGTTGAAAAAGAAAAAGAGCAGACTAGGCAAAGCGAGTTAGATCTCGAAACGGAAAGGGTGAAAAAGGAGAGATCAGACGGTAAAGTTAGTCAGTCAAACAGTTCTGGACCTTTTCATCCAAAATTGCCTATGTTCGATGAAAACAAAGACGACATTGATGCATTTTTGTTTCGGTTTGAAACACACGCTTCGGCATGCGGCTGGGATAAGGGTAAATGGCCTGTCTACTTGGCTGCTTTATTGAAAGGTAGTGCCTTGTCGCTTTATCATTCAATTTCAGGAGAACAAACCCTTTCGTGGGATGTATTGAAGTCTCATCTTCTTCGTAAGTTCCAATGCACAGAGGAAGGTTTCAGAGAGCGTTTCAGAGCTGTTCGTCCCGAGATGGGAGAGTCATTTTTAGCGTTTTTAACACGCTGTCGTCATTTGCTCAACCGATGGACTGAGTTGTCTGGTGTTTCCAACAAACACTGCCGAAGGTTTACAGGACTTGTTTCTGCGTGAACAGATACTTCAGAGTTGTACAAAGGATTTGGCCGTGTTCTTGAGGGAACGTCAGCTGGGTGACGTAGCTGCGTTATGTGAAGCAGCTGAACTTTACCGTGAAGCTCATCCCAACAAAACCTTAGCACGGAAATCAGATGTTTCTATATTTTCAGCTGGAGTTGGAGTTGCAGATTCAACAGGGTTTAACAACGGGGGCAGTGGTTCTCGAGGTTATCGAGGAGGCCGAGGTTCTTCGGGTACAGGTCGAGGACAACGCAGGGGTGCACGTAGAGGGACCATTAAACAGAGTGATGTCTGTAGGATATGTGGGGGTCAAGGTCATTGGGCGAACCAGTGTGCTTCGTCTAAAAACTGTGCTGAAACATTTAGCTCCGCTGTTAGCGAACACGTTCTTGTTTCAGAGGGACAACCTGGCCTACATCTGGAAATAGGAACCATCAATGGTTTTTCAGGGACAATCTTGCGGGACACAGGATGCACTACTGCTGGTGTGAAACGGGCTTTAGTTAGGGATGATCAGTTCACAGGGCAGGGGCAGCGTTGTCGGTCTTTTGGGGGACACATTGAGACATTTCCCTTGGCTGAAGTGGTTGTGGACTCGCCTTATTTTGCAGGTGCTCTGACGTGTTGTGTCATTGACGATCCTGTGGCAGATCTTATTTTATGGAACCTACCAGGTGTTGTTTCAGTATCTGGGGGATGTGTGGGCTCTATTGTTCCAGACGCTGTCGGACTAGTGACTACCAGGCTACAAACGGAGAAAGCCAAAGGTTCAGTGAGACCGTTAAAATCGGTACCTTGTGTTTTTACTGATGTAACTCCTGAGAAGTTAGCTGATATGCAAACCAAAGATGAATCACTTAAGAAGTGCTTCGAGCAAGTTCAGAAGGAATCGCAGGTCTCAGATCAGAGCAAACCTTACTTCATCATGAAAGATGGGTTACTTCACAGAGCGTTTTGTGAAAAGACTGAGGTCGTCTTTCAAGTTGTTGTCCCTACTTCTTTGAGAGAACAAGTTCTCCATACCGCCCATGACGCTCTCATGTCGGGTCACTTCGGTACCAGAAGAACGTTAAAGAGGATCTTGACCCAATTTTTTTGGCCAGGCGTCAGGCGTGACGTAGGCAAGTATTGTAGAACGTGCGATGTGTGTCAGAAGACGTCTTCCAAGGGTCGCGTTTCCGCTGCTCCTCTTCAGAAGATGCCGCTTATCGACGTTCCTTTCAAGAAGATCTGTATTGACTTGGTCGGTCCTTTTAAACCTGTATCTTCGACTGGATTCCGGTACATTCTGACGATAGTGGATACAGCGACTCGTTTCCCCGAAGCAATTCCATTGAAGCAGATTGATACTGTTTCTGTTGCTGAAGCACTGTTTTCAGTTTTTTCGAGGATGGGCTGTCCTCAGGTCATTGTCTCTGACTGTGGAACGCAGTTTGTTTCTGATCTCATGATGGAGATATACAGATTTTGGCAATCAAGTCGATCCACACTTCTCCTTACCATGCTCAAGCAAATGGGTTAGTCGAACGATTCAACGGAACTCTGAAGAGCATGTTGCAGAAGGTTGTCCAGGAGCGCCCAACTGACTGGGACAGATACGTTCCTGCACTCCTGTTTGCGCATCGTGAACTTCCAAATGTCAGTGCAGGGTTTTCTCCCTATGAGCTCCTCTTTGGGCGCACTCCGAGAGGCCCAATGTCTATCTTAGCGGACTCATGGACAGGGAGGACTGATGGAGATGAAGCCAAACCTCTATATCAGTATGTCTTCGATTTGAAGAACAGAATCGCTGATACGTGTGCTCTAGCACAATCGAATGTTCGTGATGCTGCTCGTATTCACAAACATTACCATGACAGGAAGGCCAAACTTCGTACTTTTGTACCTGGGGATGAAGTTCTTGTACTCTTAACTGCTGACAGCAACAAGCTTCTCATGTGCTGGAAAGGTCCATTCAAAGTGATGGAGGTGGTTAGCCCTGTTGACTACCGCATTGACCTCAACGGCAAACACAAGGTGTTTCACGTCAACATGCTGAAGAAGTATGAGAGACGAGTTTTGACAGCAGCTGTTGCTGTGGGAAGAGAGTTAAGAACTGGTCCAGTTCCTGATGACCAGGAATTCTCAACGTTGATGTCTGACTCTGATCAGAAGGCAGATGCGTGTTCGGATCACGTCTTGGATCCTGTTTGTGCTGTCGCTGTGTTGTCTCCTGAAATCGAGGATGAGGTTGTCTTGCCGACAATTCCTGCAGTTACGGGTGAATCTGTCAAAGATGTTCACTACTCTGATGATCTTTCTCATTCAGGACGTACTGAACTGGAAACCGTTTTTCAGGAATTTTCTGAACTTCTTACAGACAAGCCGGGAGTTACAAAAGATGTGGATGACCACGTCATCCCTTTGACAAGCGATTGTCCTGTATATAGGAAACCATACCCGTTGCCGTTTGCGTCTAGACAGACAGTTGAGAAGGAGATCAAATCCATGCTGGATTTAGGCGTCATAGAACCTTCGAAATCTGCGTACTCTTCGCCTATTGTCTTGGTGGCGAAAAGAGACGGATCAGTTCGTTTTTGCATTGATTTCCGCGCCTTGAACAAGATCACGCATTTTGATGCCGAGCCGATCCCTGACCCGGATGAGTTGTTTTGTAGTCTTGCTGGAGCAAACTTCTACACGAAGATTGACCTTGCAAAAGGCTATTGGCAGATTCCGATCAAGCCGGAAGATAGACATAAAACAGCTTTCCAAACTCCTCTTGGGTTGTTCCAATGGGTTAAAATGCCATTTGGACTGGTCTCAGCTCCAGCAACTTTTGCTCGGATGATGCGGAAGCTAAATCTAGCAGAGAACTCAGCAGTCAACTTTTACGATGACATTCTCATTGCTACGCAAACATGGTCAGACCACGTGAAGCAGGTTCGGGCTGTTCTGAGCAAGATGCAGAGATTTCGTCTCACGGCTCGACCATCCAAACTGTTTGCTGGGTTTTCTGAGTTGGAGTTTCTCGGACATGTTGTCGGTCGAGGATATCTCAAACCAGAGGACGGGAAGGTCAAGAAGATTTTGTCTGTGAATCGGCCAACGACAAAGAAGCAGGTTCGTTCCCTGATGGGGTTGTTAAGTTACTACAGGCGATACGTCCCTAACTTTGCAACCTTGACAGCTCCTTTGACGGATCTAACCCGAGACGATCACGGCAAAACTATCACATGGACGGCAGAATGTGATTCTGCGCTGAAAGCTGTTCAGGAGGTGCTGTCTACCTTCCCTGTTCTTCTCTTGCCTGACCTGAGTCAAGATTTCGTTGTGAGAACTGATGCAAGTTCGACAGGTTTGGGTGCAGTTCTTCTGCAGGAAAAGGGGGGTCTTCTACATCCTGTTGCTTATGCCAGTCGAAAACTGCTTGATCGAGAGTCCAGGTACTCTACCATCGAACGTGAATGTCTTGCCATTGTTTGGGGACTCACAAAGTTCTCGCGCTACCTGCTTTGCCGGGAATTTGTCATACAGACGGATCACAGGCCACTCACATACATGGCGTCATGTAGGCTCAAGAACAGTCGTGTGATGCGTTGGGTATTGTCTCTTCAGGAGTTCAAGTTCGTTGTTCAGCCGATTGCAGGCCAGTGCAATCAGTTTGCGGATTTGTTGTCTCGATCAGTCTGTGACCAAACTCTTTGAACAAGAAGAAAATGGCCCTGGAAGTCAGATCTGTTTTGTATAGGTACTGTATATACAAGTAGTGACGTCGACACTTTGAGTGGGTCTTATTGTGTTAAATGCAATGTACTATCATGGATGATAACATTTGTATGGTGTTATTGAGTTAAGAAATGAGAAATCTTTTATGCAGCTTTCTACTTGAAGTGGGGGGCATTGTCAGATATGACATTTATGGGTTTTATGTATGAACATGTAGGCCTATGTAATATGAGTACTTAGTTAATGATGAAATGATGCTGTTATTAGTATGCATTAATTGACAGAAGTAGACTCGTATCGCGAAAAACATTATTATTGATTCGCATGCCTGTTGGACCATGATTATGGGGCCTGTACTGTTACCTGTAGAGCCGAGTCTCCACGCACTCACGTGCAACAGGTGAAAAACCTGAATGTCCATTTTTTGTAAGGTGAGCTGTTAGACTTGTGTCGCCAGTCACCTAAGCTGTTAGCTTCACTTGCCCATTGAACATGTAAGCGGCAAGTCGGGGAAGATTCTTTTCTCGCGTGCTCAGGTAAACTATTTTTCATGATATGTTTTCGCTGAGGAACACTTGTATGTTTATGAATAGGCATTCTTAATATTCGCTGCTATGTTAACTTAAGTGTTCATTGTACTAGTTCTTAATCTGGATATTCTGAATAGTTGTTTAATGTGTGGATAAATAACTCGGACATGGATGGGAATTGATATTAGTATTGACAGTAGTTATTTAAGAATTCGTGTGTGTGTGGTTGAATGTAGAGTGTAATTACAGCCCAGGGTGAATGATGAGTGAATTGCTGTGTGTGTTATGCCTATGGAAATACTGACTCAAGAATTACTTTCACAGGAGTCTTCCCAGAGACAGAAGATGGAATTCGCGAGAGCTTGTTTGACCATTCAAGCAGACGCATGAAGAGATGAAGATGCACGAAGCAGAGCGACGTGATCTACTAACCGGACTTTACGGACCACGCCAGGAGTCGCCGCGCCGGCTGGGTGATGGAGAAACAGAGATGAACTACACTACGCTGTTCTGGTGATGGGGTAACACATTAATTTACTCATCTAGAACCCTGGGCGTATTGTGTATATGTGTGTGAATCCTGAACGTTGATATAATGTACATGCTTTACCAGTGAGCTATATAAACATATTGAGCTCCACGTATTTTCTTTTATTGTTGGAATGAATCGGAGGAGAATAACGAATGCGTATAAATGAAATAGTAGCCTTCTGACTGACAGTCGGTATTTTAGATAATTCATTCCTGACAAGCTGTTTAATTGTGATATCAGGCCTAGGAACCCCTGATTTTCACTTGGAGCATTCTCAAAGAAACTTAGCGTATGTTAAGAAATATGAGTGTACTCCACACTTTGTCTTTTGTTGTTCGTTGTCGTTGCATGTCTACCGTTCCACAGCCACCTACTATAAGTGCAAGTGTTAAATGACATATTTCCACAAAAGACTGCTTGCAGAGAATCATGTGATGCCAATGACAGATAAGGACATGTTACGTTTTGGAACCAGGGAAAATGCAGCACAAATTATTTATCAACCAAATTGATTGACTTGTGCACCATGAAAAAAGTTTTCTTTGATCCATAAAAGGTCTTTTGCCAGAAAAATTGCTCTGAACATCAAGTACTCTGCAAGTTGTCACACATTTACATTATTGAAATAAAAAGAAAACACACCAGTAACCAGGTTAGGTACGTTAATATCTATAATCAATGTATCGGCACGTTACTGCCTTCTTCGGGATGGTAAGATGAACATTATTGAACAAAATAATCGGTTTAGGTTGTATACTTTGATTCCTGAACGAAGAAGCAGAGGTACTGCATACAACTAGGACTGTAATATCAGCTTTTGCCTGAAACACACACACATACACTTATAAAATTAATGCAATGTCATTGTATGAAGCCAGAACAATCACTAACGTACATAGTTGGACACACAATTACCCATCACTGAACAATAAATCGAAGTCGGGTGGATTCAATGACTAAAGCAGTAAAGGCTTTGAAAAAACCCTCATCACAAAACATCCCCCCCCCCCCAAAAAAAAAAGAAAGAAATAAAACAGGTTGTGTATATATATATATATATAGCGCAGTAAACACCATGCAGGTACAAGCAAATATTTGACAGTGATTATCCTTGTTTTATATAGCACACATTTTCTAGTTTTAATCTCTCTCTCTCTCTCTCTCTCTCTCTCTCTCTCTCTCTCTGTGTCTCTCTCTCTCTCTCTCTTTCTCTCTCTCAGTCTCTCTCTCTCAGTCTCTCTCTTTCTCTCTCTCTTTCAGTCTCCCTCTCTATCTCTGTCTCTCTCTCTCTCTCCCTCTCTATCTCTCTCTCTCTCTCTGGAAAATAATTTATTGACCTGCGGGTTATTTGCGTTTGTATACACATTGGTGATTCGTAAACTATGTTGAAAGAGATTGTCAAACAATATTATATGGGGTGTCTTAAAAAAAATGTATATCAACAAAATCTGTCATTATTATCAGGCACACGGTTTTAACAAAGCTATGTCACGGAATGCAACATAAGTGGCTTAAAAAGTCGTGTTTTTGTGTGTGCAGGATATTCGCTAGGACAGGACCTCAAGCTGAACCAGCACAACAGCGATGCATTCTTCCATGGCTTCCACAAAAGTCTTTCATCTATAGCGGGCATTGCATACAAATAGTCCAAGGAGGGTACCCTCCTTTTTAAAAATTCTTCAGACCAATTATCCCTCTGTTCCCATGTTAAACATGGAATAATTGTGGACAAATGCGAGGACGTTAGCCTTTTTTTAATTTTTTTTTATCATTTTACTTATCATTAAAATTTGTTTAGATTTCGATTCGTAAACCATTTACAGTAATCCTTTGTTTTTTTTAACTTTGTTCATATTCTTATCACAGTCACTTCGTTGTTTAGATTTATCATTAAATTTGTTACCATTATGCAGGAAAAATGTAGAATAAAACCAGGAGAGCTTTCGGTAGAAGATATTTCCTGTGTCAAAAGTTAATGCTTATTCCGATTGATGGGTGCTCCAAACTAAGTTATTTTGACTGCCTCTATTCGAATTCATTTCCAAGACAGGGCTGAGAAGTGGAGAAGCTTAGGAGAGTATCGTAAAAATTGTCTGGGTGTTTATGCAAAACTTTCGAATATGTCAGATTTTACTTTAGAGATTTTAAATACTGTTAACTGACAGAAATGCTATAACTTCTACACCAATTGACTGGATAACTTCATATTCAGCATACTTAAACTTAATGTTATGCATGTGCAGTTCACAAAGTGGCAAATTTGTAGGTTGAATTATCTAACTTTTGCATCACCAATGACACCAACGCTTTCGTGTCTGAGGATTGCCCTGAACCTAGCTGTAACTGCATGCTTTCTTCAGGTCATCGATAGCCTGGGGGTTGAAGAGGATGTTTTTACATACTCAGACATTCAAAATAATCAAAAAGGTAAAAGCCTGAAGGGTTTAAATTGGGTAAAAATGGCTACCGCTCAATGTCAAAACTCGTTCTGTTTAGTCGACCCCCGAATTTGGAGAAAAAAATTAAAATTGCACAAAAGTCGGACCATTCAATTTACAAAATTGCCACTTACTGGAAAGGTAGAACATAAACTGAAGTTAATGAATACCATATATAAAATAATTGGTTCAACAGATGCAGAAGTAATTTGCATGGTTGTGGGTGTCCTTTTTAGGGGGGTCAACCCTGTAGAAGAGACGATTTTCTTTAATTATCAATCCGTAATATATTGTTTGTTATGCATACAAGATTAACATTGACAAATACTTCAAGACTCCTCATTGATCTTAAGAAATGTTGTGGGTTTTTTTGTTACTGACTGATTCACTTTCTATTCACTTTACTCTACATAAGTCACGACAAGAAAAGCAAGGGAGGTAATTTCTTCGGAAGAGGTAATTCTCTCCCCTCAGAACGATTGTTGTAGTTTGTTTGATTTTGTTCCCTTCTAATAAGTATTATTTAAAATAGATCTTTACATCTTGATGTGAAAGGCGCAGTACCCCCCTCTCCCCAGGATGTTAAATTCTAGGTTGTGTCCATGTAAAATCCTGATCCTAGTCAAGATCCGAGTTGGTTTTTCATGCAACTGTGCCTCTTTATGCCACTCAATTAGACATACTTTGCAATCCATAATTGCACGAAACTAAGTACAGGAAATACGTTGTTGTCGTGTTTTTAATATTACATAATGAAATAAAAAATGTCACAACTGGTTTCGTGTTGGGCTTTCTCTCTCTGTCTGAATCTCATAATTACTTCCTTCTGAGGCCTGAAATGTGTTGCAGGCATTGTTCAGCTTACATTTATTGTTACAATTTTTGTGGATATGTTATTAAGTGTGTCTGTGTTTCTATCATTCGTTATCAGTGTGGTTAAAAAAAAAGCACACGTCAAAGTAATTTACCCTTCATCATTATCAAAACATGCAGATACAGGTAATACATATTTGTGATACTTTAAACAAATGCAATGTTTGTTTGTTGCGTCTTTTCTTTTTTTTCAGAGCAAACACACATCGTATTTGTTCAAACGTGTATATTCTGCACTTTCTAATACCCTGCATGGATCTCCAAATCAAGAATAATGAAAAGTCGTCTAATAGCCCTGCAGCACTCACACGAACATGATAGAAGCTTGCATGCATGCACGCAGGCTCGCTGTCTTCGGCTAAACGAGCTTACCATTGGATCTTCGCTCAGACAAATGTAGCTGTCTTGTCCACTTGCTCCTGTCGCATAGATCTGCAATGTGCAACATCATCTTTGATTAATAAGTCTGAGGCACAGACAAACACACACGCGCGCACATTTGCGAGAGAATGCACGTCAGTCTATCAAACAGTATAAAAACATACCACAGACGTGGTGGTGGAAACTGGACATTCGCCGTATAACAAACTCAAGAGATTCATTTGTGTGTGTATGTTTAATCAAAAGTTCATCTTGGGCACATTCAGTCTGTATTGTAACAGGACCCATCCCGTAAAAACTTCGAACAGATCTATTAAATTCTGAAATCCTTGACAAGTTTTTTTTCCAATCATCTGTATCTGACCGAAGTAAAAAAAAAAATCAGCCAGTACACGCATCTACCCCCTCACACGACAATACATATGTGGCGAAAAAAGGAATCGAGAGGGGGGGGGGGGGGGGGGGGGGGAACAAGGAATAAATTAGATCCAGAAATAATTCCACTTCATCATTCCAAACTTCAAGTGTGAAGTGATCGGATACTGTGGTAAAGATACGTGCTTAGTATCAAAACTGAAAATACAAGCCCCAGGGTTTTAAATCAAGGAAACAATTAAAGTTAAAGAAAGATCAACAGAAATGTCGAGAACATGTAATATATTGTACTTACAATCCATTTCAGCATGCTCTTCGAATAATAATCTCCCAGTCAGCCTCGTGCTTACGACTTCGACAGGATGTTTCCGCTCACGCTGAGCCAGTACATTTGGAGTGAATTCAAAGGCCAGAGATGCAGTACAAGCACATTAGTTAGATCCAATTCATTTACATTGCTACCTTGCCCAATTTATGGCTATTTCTGTTGGTAACATCACACATGTGGCAAGCAGTGCTTGTTGCCGACTCTGCTGGGACAGGCAGCAGACGATTTTATTTAGGAACCAAATTCTGATTGGTTAAAACATAAAACCGGAACTCAAAGTACCACTTGTTCTTTGGAAGTATCAAATCAAGAACAGATAAGCAGGTAAATCTGAAATGGGTTCAACACTTTTAAAAAATCGTAGTAAATCAGAAAACACAGTAAACGTTGGAAAAATCGTCCAGTATCGCTTCTACAGGTCTATACTTGGACAAAACATAAAGCAATTCAGTAAAGCTGACACTTCAAAATGTCTGTTTAGTTACACTTTAAAGAACTGGATTTTACACGTAATGTATGTCATGTACAGTAAGCAACAACAAAAACACACACAAAGCAAATGGCATCGTCTGTCGACTAGCCACAGAAACAAACCTGGCGAGGTATGCGTGTACTTTATACACGTGGAAGAAACCGGAACCATGCGTCTTTGTTATTGCCGATATCGTTTGGATATCGGCAAAAATGGCCAACTTCCGTAGCGTTATGCTTTGATGATCGGAAAAGGGATGTGTGAGACCATCCAATCACAGCCCCCGAATTCCCCCACGTGTCCATCAGAATAGCTATATAGAAGTATAGAAAGAGACAAAGAAAGGCAATACACTGAGAGGAAGAGAGAGAGACAAGGCACTACACTGAGAGGAAGAGAGAGACAAGGCACTACACTGAGAGGAAGAGAGAGACAAGGCAATACACTGAGAGAGAGAGAGAGACGCCGACTGACCGAGGTGCAGGGTGTGAAGCAGGGTGTGAGCCACACGTCGACCACACTCCTCGCACCGCCAGGGGACATCTTCACCTTCAGCCTGGTGCCCCTCCCTGTCCCCACTGTAGTCCTCCTTGTAATGCGTGATGGTGATGACTGGCGGCCCGTCACAGGGGGGCTTCACGGGGGGCTTGGTGTAGCGGGGGACACGTCCATGCTTCATGCCATTGGCCTGCTCCACTTCCCTGACGACACAGGGCGGACAGCGCAGGGGGGCCGTGATCTGCCTCACGTAGCGCGTCATGTCGTCAGGTATCTTAAGCTTCACCCCCGCGGCCCACAGCTTGACGGTACACCCTCTACCTTTCAGCTCCCTGTACAGGTGTGAGATGATGTGGCTGTAACACAACACACAGGTGTTTTAACGGTATGTAGGTAGGTACAGGTGTGAGATGATGTGGCTGTAACACAACACACAGGTGTTTTAACGGTATGTAGGTAGGTACAGGTGTGAGATGATGTGGCTGTAACACAACACACAGGTGGTTTAAAGGTATGTAGGTAGGTACAGGTGTGAGATGATGTGGCTGTAACACAACACACAGGTGTTTTAACGGTATGTAGGTAGGTACAGGTGTGAGATGATGTGGCTGTAACACAACACACATGTGTTTTAAAGGTATGTAGGTAGGTACAGGTGTGAGATGATGTGGCTGTAACACAACACACAGGTGTGTTAAAGGTATGTAGGTAGGTACAGGTGTGAGATGATGTGGCTGTAACACAACACACAGGTGTTTTAACGGTATGCAGGTAGGTACAGGTGTGTAACTCAGGTGTATCATAGACTCAGACATACCAGTAACTGGTCCATACACATCCAATCAATTCTCACACACATTCCAAACGAGTTTTGTCTTTCAGAAAAAAACACGTAATGCAATTACGTCATTTGTGTATTCCCAGCTAGCAAGCTTTCGTCGGCCGACTGACGATTTCAGTCGGGTGACGTCGTCAAATGTCGGGAGTCGACGACCGTTGTTGCGCCGATAACGTTTTGACTGTGTGTAAAACTCGGCAAATGTACGTAATAAACCCCGACATCGGCCCGACGCAATGTTGCTGTCGATAAAAATATGCAGAGTTACGGGAGATAACAACTTGAATTTATTATCATTATTTTAACATTTGTTACGTCCCCTGTTCAAGCGTCGGGAACGGCGTGACATGACCCTGCAAATGCGAAACTAAATTATTCATATTTGTTGACTTTTTCACATAGGAGTAGGATAATTAATTGTAAGTTTTGTTTGTATATTTGCAATCAAATACAGCATGAGCTCAAACCATGAGTTTTACATTTTAAAAATACGCCATCATATATACTTGAAATACTCTAATAGCTTTCCTTACGGTAAACAAGATTGAGTGTGAAGATGGCCGGCTGCTACTTTCCCGCGTGAGCGAAGTTTATTTGTTTTCTTAGTTCAAGTTAATATCGAAAGAAGAGACATTCTTGCGAATGTTGCACAGCACATTGATGATATGTTATCCGAGACGAATGTCGCCTCGGGATCTCAATCTGAGTGCTGGTCCCAGTGCCACGTGGTGGCGGTGATAGTTGACAAGTTAAAATTGTGTAGCCAAGGACGGATGGAAACCTACAGGTGTGTTCAAGCTGTTAACGTCAACTCGATGACAACCGACGGATCCAGCGAGTAAGTGATTTTGTTTTTTTTTGCTTTAATGTTAGTTTTGCTGTTATACAGTGGGGGGAGGGGGGGGGGAATACATACTGCTGTATCTGTATATGTAGATGTAGGTGTGTTTTGTCCTGTTACAGTGGGGGGGGGGGGGGTGGTGGAGTACATACTCATGATACTGCTGAATCTGTAGAGCAGTGTGGTTTGCACTGTTACACTTGGGGGGTGGGGTGTATGTATACTGATGTATCTGTAGCTGCAGGTGTGTGTGCATTGTAACACTTGGGGGGGTGGGGGTTGTACATACTGATCTATCTGTAGCTGGTGGTGTGTTTTGCACTGATGCACACTTGGGGGGGGGGGGGGTGTACATACTGCTGAATCTGTAGCTGTAGGTGTGTTTTGCACAGTAACACTGGGGAGGGGGGGGGTGTACCTACTGCTGAATCTGTAGCTGTATAGGCGTGTTTTGTACTGTTACACTTGGGGGGGGGGGGTGTACATACTGATGTATCTGTAGCTGTAGGTGTGTTTTGCACACAGGGGGGGGGGGGGGGGGGTTGAACATACTGCTGTATCTGTAGCTCTAAGTGTGTTTTGCACTCTACACGGGGGAAGGCGGTGGAGTGTTGTACATACTGCTGTAAGGAAGTTTTGTACTGTTACAGTGGTGGCAGCGGGGGGAGGGGGGGTGTACATAATTCTAAATCTGTAGCTGTAAATGAGTTTTGTACTGTTACAGTGGGGGGGGGGGGGGGGGTTGTACATACTGCTGTATCTCATAATCTGTAGCTGTAGGTGTGGTTTGCACTGTTACACTGGGGGGGGGGGGGGGGAGGGGGGGTTGAACACACTGCTGTATCTGTAGCAGTAGGTGCGATTTGTGCTGTTACAGTTGGGGGGGGGGGGTACATACTGCGGTAGCTGTAGGTGTTTTTTTACACTGTTAAACTTGGATTGGGGGAGGGTTGTACACACTGCTGTATCTGTAGGTTTGTTTTCCACTGTAACACTGGGGGGAGGGAGGGTTGTACTGCTGTAGCTGTAAGTGAATTTTGCACTGTTACACTTGGGGGGGGGGGGTGGTACATACTGCTGTATCTGTAGCTGCATGATATACTGCTGTAGCTGTACGGGGAGGGGGGTACATACTGCTGTAGCTGTTAGTGATTTTTGACTCACATGCGAAGCAAAAGTGAGTCTATGTACTCACCCGAGTCGTCCGTCCGTCCGGAAAACTTTAACGTTGGATATTTCTTGGACACTATTCAGTCTATCAGTACCAAATTTGGCAAGATGGTGTATGATGACAAGGCCCCCAAAAACATACATAGCATCTTGACCTTGCTTCAAGGTCAAGGTCGCAGGGGCCATAAATGTTGTCTAAAAAACAGCTATTTTTCACATTTTTCCCATTTTCTCTGAAGTTTTTGAGATTGAATACCTCACCTATATATAATATATAGGGCAAAGTAAGCCCCATCTTTTGATACCAGTTTGGTTTACCTTGCTTCAAGGTCAAGATCACAGGAGCTCTTCAAAGTTGGATTGTATACATATTTTGAAGTGACCTTGACCCTGAACTATGGAAGATATTTGTTTCAAACTTAAACATTATGTGGGCACATGTTATGCTTTCACCATGAGACACATTTGGTCACATATGGTCAAGGTCACTTTGACCTTTATGAAATGTGACCAAAATAAGGTAGTGAACCACTAAAAGTGACCATATCTCATGGTAGAAAGAGCCAATAAGCACCATTGTACTTCCTATGTCTTGAATTAACAGCTCTGTGTTGCATGACCTTGGATTACCTTGACCTTGGGTCAAGGTCACATGTAATTTGGTAGGAAAAATGTGTAAAGCAGTTCTTAGTGTATGATGTCATTGCTAGGTTTAGTGTAAAGGTCAAGGTCAAGCATGTGAGTCGTATGGACTTTGCCCTTCTTGTTTATACTGCTGTAGCTGTACGGGGAGGGGGGGGTATACTGCTGTAGCTGTTAGTGATTTTTGCACTGTTACACGGGGGGGTGGGGGGGGGGGGGGGGGGGGGGGGGGGTGTGGAGTACATACTGCTGAATCTGTAGCTGTAAGTGTGGTTTGCACTGTTACACTTGGGGGGTGGGGTGTACATACTGATGTATCTGTAGCTGTAGGTATTGCATTGTAACACTTGGGGGGGGGGGGGTGTACATACTGATCTATCTGTAGCTGTAGGCGTGTTTTGTACTGTTACACTTGGGGGGGGGGGGGGGGGTGTACATACTGATGTATCTGTACGTGTGTTATGTACTGTTACAGTAGGCGGGGAGGGGGGGGGGTGAACAAACTGCTGTATATATGTAGCTGTAGGTGTGTTTTGCACACAGGGGGGGGGGTTGTACATACTGCTGTATCTGTAGGTCTAGGTGTGTTTTGCACTCTACACGGGGGAAGGCGGTTGAGTGTTGTACATACTGCTGTATCTGAAGCTGTAGGTAGGTATGTTTTGTACTGTTACAGTGGTGGCAGCGGGGGGAGGGGGATGTACATAATTCTGAATCTGTAGCTGTAAATGAGTTTTGTACTGTTACAGTGGTGGGGGTGTTGGGGGTTGTACATACTGCTGTATCTGTAGCTGTAGGTGTGTTTTGCACTATACTAAGGGGGAGGGGAGGTGTACATACTGCTGTAGCTGTAGCTGTAAGTAATGTTTGCACTGTTACACTTGGGGGGTTGTATATACTGCTGAATCTGTTGCTGTAGGTGTGTTTTATACTGTAATACTGAGGGGGGGGGGGGTGTATACGGCTGTATCTGTAGCTGTAGGTGTGTTTTGTACTGTTACAGTGAGGGCGGTAGGGGCGGGGGGTTCTACATACTGCTGTATCTGTAGCTGGTGATGTGTTTTGCACTGTTACACTGGGGGGGGGGGGGGGGTTGTACATACTGCTGTATCTGTAGGTTTGTTTTCCACTGTAACACTGGGGGGAGGGGGGGTTATACTGCTGTAGCTGTAAGTGAATTTTGCACTGTTACACTTGGTGGGGGAGGGGGAGGGGTGGTGGTACATACTGCTGTATCTGTAGCTGCACCCAGCCAGCAAGACATTAGCGGCCGATAGTCGGCCGAACACCCTTCAAAAAGTCGGGCAGGTGACGTCAAAAGATACGACGCGGGTGTTGGCCCGACTAACTTTTGCAAAGAGGCAACGAGGCGGCCGACAGGCGGCCGAACACCTGTACTATAGCGGCACGCATCCGGTCCGATGTTAATCGGCCCGATGGCTTGTTGGACCTGCGGCCCAACACCTTATGCCTACATCGTCCCGATGTCTTCCCGCTGAAATCGATATCTTCCCGATGTCGGCACAAGGTGTCGGACCGCAGGTCAAACAAGTCATCGGGCCGATTAACATCGGACCGGATGCGTGCCGCCATAGTGCAGGTGTTCGGCCGCCTATCGGCCGCCTCGTTGCCTCTTTGCAAAAGTTAGTCGGGCCAACACCCGCGTCGTATGTTTTGACGTCACCGGCCCGACTTTTTGAAGGGTGTTCGGCCGATTATCGGCCGCTAATGTCTTGCTGGCTGGGTTAGGAAAAAGATCGTGGCGTCTTTTTATTGAACATTCCTGCCGGCAATATGGGCGTGGTGTGTGTTTGGTGTCAACGTCATGTTGTGTGTTGTGTGTACAGGTCGAGTTGTGTGTTGTGTGTACATGTCGTGTTGTGTACAGGTCGTGTTGTGTACAGCGTCCTACTTACCCGTTCGCTTCATCGGCTATGATGTGGACCTTCCTGTCTTCACTGCGTGCATCACACCACGCCGCCACTGCCAGCCGGCCTTCCTCTGTCCAGTCCTTGTTCCTCTGGTCCCACCAAGGCGCCATGTTGACGTGTTGCACGGTGAAGACTGGCTGCGCGACAGTGTCGCCTTGCCTTGCCCTGGCCACAGTCTCCCTCAGCTGATGGGACACCAGGTAGGCAGCAGCCTCGCCGTCATGACGTGTCTGTATGTTGAACACTGTGTCACACCCGTCACGGGACCAGGACACACCTCGCAGCAACAATAAAATCGTCTTGGCTGTTCCCGGACCTCCGTGCAAGATCCTGACATCGTCGTCGTCGTCGTCGTCAGGAGTGTCTTCCAGCAGCTCCACCTGGCGGGGAAACAAGGCGATCCTTGTCAGGTCCCTCCCGTGCTCCTCCCCCACGGCGTGTACCACGTGACCTTCAGTCCACAGCTGTAGTCGGGGCTGGGTGCTCAGCGACATCTCCACCGTCGTCAGCGGCACGGCGAACCTGCCAGCACACACCAAACCTCCAGGTGCTTGTTTTAGACAGATGGGGAGGGGAGAGGTGGGTGGTGTGGGGAGTGGTGGGTGGTGTGGGGAGAGGTGGGTGATGAGGGGAGAGGTGGGTGGTGTGGGGGGAGGTGGGTGGTGAGGGGAGAGGTGGGTGGTGTGGGGGGAGGATGAAAGTTCCAGTTAAAATTCAAAGTCGCGGGATTTTAAACAAAAAGAAGAGAAATCAAGCCAAGGTCAAAAGAGGGGAGGCGGGAGGGGGGAAGTGAGAGAAAGTGTGTGTGTGTGTGTGTGTGTGTGTGTGTGTGTGTGGGGGGGGGGGTAGGCTGGGAGAGAGAAGAAAGAAAGAGAGGGCGTATGCTGACCGAACTGACACAAGTGGTGATACCTGTCTGCTGCCTCAGTGCTACCTGCAATTAAGTTGGGGACACAGCGCTCCGCGTTTAACTCAAGTAGCTGTTAGTTGGACAGGAGCAATATGGTTGCGTGTCTGTGCAGGGCCGGACCCAGGGGGGGGGGGGGTTCCAGGGGTTCCGGAACCCCACCCTGGAAAAAGCATGTACCTTGCTTTGAGTGTTGTTTTTTTTTTAACTAGTTTTAGCACCAAAGTGGTTTGGTGGGCGTGTCTGTGTGTGTGTGTGTGTTTATGTGCGTGCGTGCGCGTGTGTGTGTGTGCGTGCGTGTGTGTGTGTGTGTGTGGTGTGTGTGTGTGTGTGTGTGCAGTTTTTGACATAGCGACAAGACAACTCACCTAGCAACCAACGCCCTGTAGACCTCGTCCCCCATCCTGGCTGTGTCGCCCTGTGTGTCGCGCTTGAGGCAGGCTGTCCACCACTTCTTCAGTAGATGCTCGGCCGCCATGTTGTCCTTGGTGAGACACCACCTGGTGAGGTCACACCCTGGCTGCGCTCCCACACACCGCTCTAACTGCTTCCTGACCTGGTACACACATCACACAGTGCTGACTTAGTGTGAGTCATACAACACTCCCACACACCGCTCTAACTGCTCCCTGACCTGATACACACATCACATAGTGCTGACTTAGTGTGAGTCATACAACACTCTCACACACCGCTCTAACCGCTCCCTGACCTGGTACACATATCACACAGTGCTGACTTAGTGTGAGTGTACACACATCACATATATAGTGCTGACTTAGTGTGAGTCATACAACACTCCCACACACCACTCTAACCGCTCCCTGACCTGGTACACACATCACACAGTGCTGACTTAGTGTGAGTCATACAACACTCCCACACACCGCTCTAACCGCTCCCTGACCTGGTACACACATCACACAGTGCTGACTTAGTGTGAGTCATACAACACTCCCACACACCGCTCTAACCGCTCCCTGACTTGGTACACATATCACACAGTGCTGACTTAATTAGTGTGAGTCATACAACACTCCCACACACCGTTCTAACAGCTCCCTGACCTGGTACACACATCGATCGATCAGACCGTGCTGACTTAGTGTGAGTCATACAACACTCCCACACACCGCTATAACCGCTCCCTGACCTGGTACACACATCGATCGATCAGACCGTGCTGACTTAGTGTGAGTCATACAACACTCCCACACACCGCTATAACCGCTCCCTGACCTGGTACACACATCGATCGATCAGACCGTGCTGACTTAGTGTGAGTCATACAACACTCCCACACACCGCTATAACCGCTCCCTGACCTGGTACACACATCGATCGATCAGACCGTGCTGACTTAGTGTGAGTCATACAACACTCCCACACACCGCTATAACCGCTCCCTGACCTGGTACACACATCGATCGATCAGACCGTGCTGACTTAGTGTGAGTCATACAACACTCCCACACACCGCTCTAACCGCTCCCTGACCTGGTACACACATCACATAGTGCTGACTGACTTAGTGTGAGTTATACAACACTCCCACTCACCGCTATAACCGCTCCCTGACCTGGTACACACATCACATAGTGCTGACTGACTTAGTGTGAGTCATACAACACTCCCACACACCGCTCTAACCGCTCCCTGACCTGGTACACACATCACACAGTGCTGACTTGGTGTGAGTCATACAACACTCCCACACACCGCTCTAACCGCTCCCTGACCTGGTACACACATCACATAGTGCTGACTTAGTGTGAGTCATACAACACTCCCACACACCGCTCTTACCCTATATAACAGCTCCCTCACCTGATACATTGTCACGTCAACAATACTGTCTCCTGAGCCTACGAGTTTGTGCATGATGTTGTGTAACATACGCAGTTGTAACTGGTCCACCTGTTACGGCTGAGACTTCTGCCGTGTGCTGACAAAACCGAGTAAGTCCATTTTTTTCAAAAATGATATTTTTTGTTCATCAAAGCTTAGAAATTAAGGCGCACCTTATGTGTAAATTGTGACTTTGTGAAATAAATAGATAAGGAGATATACAAAAGTAAGTCCACACCTTAAAAACTGTTTAAAGTACATCTGCCATGTGCTGACAAAACCGAGTAAGTCCATTTTTTCCCAAAAATGATATCTTTTTGTTCATCAAAACTAAGAAATCAAGAAGCAGCCTGTGTGTAAATTTTGACTTTGTAAAATAACTAGATAAGGAGATATAGAAAAGTAAGTCCACAACTTCAAACATTTCTCAAAAAACATTACATGTCAATTTGCTGGTAAAACCAAGTAAGTCCATCCACCAATCACAAGAACCTTTATGACGCTATAACCAATCAGAATGCAATGTTTTTGCCAGTATGACGTCAAAGTCAATACGAATATTCTTGCGGCATTTTACTTGTTAGTAGGGGTGCTAGATTTGGTGCAAGCATGGCTGCTAAAGAAGAAGTGTTGTCAAGATAAATGACAAAACAGTGAAAATAACGTTAACATTACGAATTTGCACAAGATGGAGAGAGAGAGAGAGAGAGAGAGAGAGAGAGAGAGAGAGAGAGAGAGAGAGAGAGAGAGAGAGAGAGAGAGAGAGAGAGACTAAACAGGGAGAGAGACTAAACAGGGAGAGAGTGAGAGAGGGGAAAGAAATCAGGGTCGAGGGGGGGGGGGGGGAGGATGGAGGGAGAGAGAGAAACAAAGGGAAAGAGGAATTAGGGAGGGAGGAAGAGAGTAAGAGGGAGAGAGATAGCGAGAGAGGTAGGGAGGGATAGAAAGAGAGATGGAGGGAGGAAAAGAGAGATATAGGGAGGGATAGAGGGAGGGAGAGAGAGAGAGACAAGGATCGTCAGGATAATTATATATAGATAGAGAAGAAAAATGTTTAAAATAAAACGTCATAAGGTGACGTCATTATGTCTCGCCTTATCGAAAGAGGTCATTTGTGTGTTCTAAACTTTAAATGACGTCATTTGTCAGTTCTAAACTTAAAATGACGTATTTTCTGTATGGGTCGTCTGACAAGAATTTTAAAACTATCATTATAGGAAAATTGGGAACCCCTTGGACTTACTTGGTTTTGTCAAAACATTCATGCACACTTAAAAAGTTGGTTTTTTAGGTTGTGGACTTACTTGTTCATATCTGCTTATCTAAGCACTCTAAAAAGTAGAAATTAGCACACAAGATGCGCATTGATTTCTTCTTTTTGATGAACAAAAAATATCATTTTGAAAAAAAAAATGACTTACCAAAGCGGAAGGTCGTGGGTTCGAATCCCGGCCGCACCTGACGGGTAATTAAGGTGAAGATTTTTCCGATATCCCAGGTCAACTTACGTGCAGGCCTGCTGGTGCCTTATCACCCTTCGTGTGTACACGCAAGCACAAGACCAAGTGCGCACGGAAAAGATCGTGCAGTCCAAAGCAGAGTTCGGTGGGTTATAGAAACACGAAAATACCCAGCATGCTTTCACCGAAAACGGCGTATGGCTGCCTAAATGGTTTTGTAAAAACGGTCATCCACGTACAAATCCACTCGTGCAAAAGCACACGTGTACGTGGGAGTTTCAGCCCACGAACGCAAAAGAAGAAGAAGAAGCAGAACTAAAACGCCTTCACAAAAATTGCGTCCTCGCTGTTAAAACCCGTCAATCGGGACAGTGAATATTTCCGTACCATGTCCACACGGCACCTGAATTGCTTAATATCAATTCAAACGTAACACATCTATATATAGATTCAGGAAACATTGACACCTGCAATAAAATCACTTTCGTGCCTGTGCTAGCATTTTAATGTCCAGAAATATTTCTTAATAACAATTTCAAGAAACGATTTTTAAGACATCAAACCCGGGTAAATAGTGTTTGATTTGAATTTCAAATAATGTGATTTAAGGCTGTAACTATAGTAGTAACCGTACCACCCAAATTAAACTTACAACAACAAAACATTACCGGAACAAAAAAACATGCTGTGTAGCTTAAAAAAGTGTACGTGAATAATATGTATTTTAGCAAATCACCGCAATCTGATATGCTCATCATTCTCCAAGGCACTCAAACTAACACTCACGTACACAGTCATACACAAGAACCAGCTTTTATTCTTGACTGGACATAGTCCTTAGATCAAGACTGGTTTTAATCAGAACAAACACACAAACGCACACATTGTTACAGGTTCGCTTCGAAAGTATCTGTGAGAATCGTACCGAAATGAGCCAGAGCGTTGTTTAGAGATCAAATAAGCAAAGGGAAGTAAGCGCTCTAATGTGCACACGACATGTGTAATAGAGTAAGCGAGAGTTATACGGAACGTTTCTCCTGGCACCTGAGAGAATAACGCATTGAAATGAACAAGCGACTTTCATCCTCAAAAAAAGCATTACTTTTTCTTCCAAATGTTTTGACAAAACCAAGTAAGTCCACTTGCTTAGATCTGTCACATTTTTTAGATCTGATATAATGGAAAAAAGTGACAAAACCAAGTAAGTCCACAAAATGCCCAACAAAACAAAAACCATCCATCAGATCATTATCAAACTCGGGTTGTAAACGTACATTAATGCTATTTATCTTATTATCTCTGTAGGTTGATCAAGATAATCGTCACTTTTGAGAAATGTAATAAAACAGAAAAAGTCGTTTATCTCAGAACTAGCTTCAGTGGACTTACTCGGTTTTGTCAGCACACGGCAGCCTTGATGACGACTCACGCCATGTTTCAGCAAGTGCTTGGTACGCCCAGCTCACACCGTGAAAACACACCCATCTCCTTGCTTCACAGTCATAGCGACCACTGATCTCACAAAACACATCTTAGAGACAGGTGCCACAGTGTCAGCTGATATCGCTGATCTCGCACAGTGACAGCTCATCACTCCCATTGCTTCATACTCATACTCATCAAGACAGCGGCTCAACGATTTAGAACGTCATTTACAAAACAGCGTCAAGACATTTCGTCAAATCTATATTTGACGTCACTACGTGCAAATGCAAGAAAGACTCCACACAGCGAGACAAGAAATGAGTAAGGAGGACGCCATGCGTTGTTCTGTCTGCTTCATTCACAACATGTGTGTGTGGGGGGGGGGGGGGGGGGGGGAGGGTTGGGGGGGGGGGAGGGTTGGGGGGACGGAGTAGGGAGAAATAGAGGGGACATGATGTGCCTGCTTCATTCAAAACGAGTGAGTGTGAGTGTGTGGGGGGGTGGGTGCGAGAAAGAAAGGGGACATGATGTGTCAGCTCCATTCAAAACGAGTGTGTGTGTGGGGGGGGGGGGGAGAAAGGGGACATGATGTGTCAGCTCCATTCAAAACGAGTGTGTGTGTGGGGGGGGGGGAGAAAGGGGACATGATGTGTCAGCTCCATTCAAAACGAGTGTGTGTGTGGGGGGGGGGGGGAGAAAGGGGACATGATGTGTCAGCTCCATTCAAAACGAGTGTGTGTGTGGGGGGGGGGGAGAAAGGGGACATGATGTGTCAGCTCCATTCAAAACGAGTGTGTGTGTGGGGGGGGGGAGAAAGGGGACATGATGTGTCAGCTCCATTCAAAACGAGTGTGTGTGTGTGGGGGGGGGGAGAAAGGGGACATGATGTGTCAGCTCCATTCAAAACGAGTGTGTGTGTGGGGGGGGGGGGGAGAAAGGGGACATGATGTGTCAGCTCCATTCAAAACGAGTGTGTGTGTGGGGGGGGGGGGAGAAAGGGGACATGATGTGTCAGCTCCATTCAAAACGAGTGTGTGTGTGGGGGGGGGGGGGGGGGGGGGGAGAAAAAGGGGACATGATGTGTCAGCTTTATTCAAAACGAGTGAGTGTGTGTGTTGTTACACTCTCACACTCAGTCACACGTCGTGGAGAACAAACGCTGAGGTACGGGGTGGAGAACAAACACTGAGGTACGGGGTGGAGAACAAACACTGAGGTACGGGGTGGAGAACAAACACTGAGGTACGGGGTGGAGAACAAACACTGAGGTACGGGGTGGTGACTTTATTCGTGGTTCAGGAACATTTCAGGCATAGGACAGACATTACCCAATATTGACGGACTGTGTCATGATATCTTCTGCTATGGTCTGTTGAGACCGGAGGTCGAGATTTTGATATCACTGTCAAAACAGACCAATATCATCACACAGTCAGTCAATGTTAGATATATTGCTAATTCTCTGGACATTTTGTATTTACTGTAAAGAAATTACAAAAGTATTTGTCTCAGTTTTGGCTGTTCCATATCCCTCCCTCTGATTATTATTTCTTTTTGTTCACTCTTTTCTTGTACTTTTCAGTATTTTAAAATGTCTTTTGTCACTTGCTCAACTAAATTCTGGGATAATTACATTTTCATATATATTTTTTTGTTTTTAAATTTAGGTGTTTTTGTTTTTGAAGTGGGGAAGCAATAAAGAGGTCGTCGATATCAGTTTTAAAATGTCGTCGATATCACTTTTGCACTGAGCTCAATTTTGCCCAACTGACCAATAGAAATCCACGTAACATATGAACAAGGAACTTGGTCGATAATTATCGACAGGGGGCCGACTAATGGTTTAAATGTTCTTTATTTCTTTATTTGGTGTTTAACGTCGTTTTCAACCACGAAGGTTATATCGCGACGAGGTTTAAATGTGAAATGTGTGTATGATAATGGGTGTGGGTCTGAAATGAAGTTAGGTAGTAGTTAACATTTTTTTTAATAACTATTGGTATTTTGACAATGTGGGTAGCATGGAAATGTAAGCATTTGAATGTAAGTCTTAGGTACCATTGTACCCAGGAAGAGAGACGAGAGATAGGAGTAGGTTGCAATAGCTTGTGTGGTCTTTGAGTTTTGTTTTTGGAAAGATATTGTTAAAGAAAAAGAAGACAAGTACAGTCATGTAATATTTATTGTGAAAACCAACGATCGTACAAAGAACATGTGAGGCAACATTATGTCTATGATGGTGTGAAGAAAATTAGTTATGATTTATACTATTATTATTTAGACTGGAGACTGAACAGCCAAAGGCGAAGTGTATGTTTTGTGGTGTGAATTGAAACAAAATGAAAAGTGTAAATATCTGGGAAATTGTGGTTAAAAGACTTCGTTATTTCTTGATTGTTATTGAAAAGTAGGATATGCGCCGAAATGGCTGCGATCTGCTGGCCGATGTGAATGCGTGATGTATTGTGTAAAAAAATTCCATCTCACACGGCATAAATAAATCCCTGCGCCTTGAATATGTGTGCGATATAAATTGCATAAAATAAAAATAAAAAAATAAATCCCTGCGCTGTACCCACGGAATACGCGCGATATAAGCCTCATATTGATTGATTGATATTGAAGTGAATAGCAAAACGCTGTATTTGAAAACAGCATGGGATTTATATTTTTTTTGGGGGGTATCAGGTAATGCCCTAGTTTTTACAAATTGTAGCAACAAACGCGAAAAACTTAACTATTTGTAGAGTTCTAAGACAAAGCAACTGCAAGAAAGTCAGGTTTTTTTTAATTTTTTTTTTAATACATTTTATTTCCTTTATATACACATAACACGGCATAACATACATCATACACCGAGTTTATCAACAAAGCGCATACACACGTACATACCTAGACAAGACACAGACATAGACAGTAGGGTGGGTTGTTGAAAAGACAGGGGATATGGAAAGGGGAGGGGGGTAACTGAGGTTGGGGGGGGGGGAGGGTGGGGGGTAACTGAGGTTGGGGGAGGGGAGGGGGTAGTTGGGGACGGTGGTCACAATTTAGCCTCCAAGTATACATGGGGTTTAATTATCGGCATAAAAGTACTGTATGAAGAGGTTACATGCCGAGTCTCAGTGATTATTAAAAATAATGGTCGGATCATGAAAAATGCGAGCTTATTTTTTATAATCACTGAGACGAGGTGTGTAACCTCTTTATTCCTCCTTTCTTCAGTTATTCAAAGAAAACAGGAGTTTTTGTGCGAAAGTTTGATCGAATCCGAATCACTCAACCAGTCAACCTGCGCAGGCGATCGATTAATGCGCGGTTGTATAGTTCCGTGCAAATCATTCCATTCTGTTAACACTTCTTGTCAGTTTCCCTGTTTTAGACTAAAATCAAGTACACAGATATGCTGTTATTCTGCTGTGGCGGTAAAGGCAGATATTGTGTGTTCTGTTTATGTTTTAGTATCGTGTAGGATAATGTTCTTTCGTCAAATGGGACTAGCAGACGAACTTTTGCACCCGTGTTCCAACGTTAATTACTGTATGAAGTTCAGTTTTCTGGGGAAAATAGTGTATGAAACCGCTTTATGTTGTTTAAATTGATGAGATGTGTGCATTTGGTTGCGTGTGATCTGTTTATAAAATGAAATATTGTTAAAAACTGACCGTCGGATTGCAGTCAGTGTTGTCGAAGAAACTGCGTTAAAAGAAGGGGAACTACTCTTGTCGGCAAGAGTATGAGTTACTTGCCTTGGGAATTTGCTTGTGATGAACGGTGTGTGCACGGCAGATCTAGATTCAGAAAACAACCTAACTCATGGATTTTATATGGAGATTCATGTGTTCAGACCTGTAGTTGTTAATTTAAATGCGGTATGTTTGTATTGTTTGCTCCAGAGATGTATATTTCGTACGTATAGAGCGTTTGGAACTTTTCAGTCGCAAAAGTAGTACCAAAACAGAACAGCTTCTCAACCCATTGCACTATCGAGGATTCAGGCTGTTGCTGGCTCGTTATTTGTTTGGTTGCTGGGTCATTATCGAAAAATAACTAGCTCTACAAGTTTACAGAGGTAAAGAAGCAGAGGGGGGAATAAATAGAGAATACTGCATGGCTTGCTGTGTCGTACCAGATTTACACGAGTTGTTTTTTTAAAATATTGAACTGCGAGCGAAAGCGAGCTGTTCACTATTTGAAAAAGCAACGAGTGTAAATCTGGTACGACACAGCAAGCCATGTAGTATTCTGTTTATCCTACATTATATACTTCTGTGCCAGATCTAACTAAAAGTCACCGACAGCGCTATTGGATCAACCCGCTTTAGAACTTCAAACCTCTTTACTCAATTTGACATTCATTCCTCCGCCATGACACACACTCTCAAACTAGGACAAAGTAGTTCGCCTTTGTTAACACTGTTAAGTTTAATATTGAACATTGATTAAATAAATTCGAACAACGAAATGATGGTCACTTCAAAATATACCAGATAAAAAGAAAAGCAGTGGCCACAGGATAAAAGAAACCAAAAGGAACAACAACAGCAAAGCATATCCTTCCGCGATAGGATGACAGTCAAGTCGGAGCCAGGCGAGTCGACAGCTTTCAGATGGTCACTTCTCGGTTTGGTGACTGGACAAATATTGGTTGATGTTGATGGTACCAACGTGCACAGGCCTTGCAAACAGTGTTGTTAGCGTTTGCTGGGATGTGATTGTGGCAGTGGCAGTGGAGACGGCTGGAGTTGAAGTGGCCGTGCGAATCCAATGTGTCGTCTGCCGACACTGGCGACAGCTCCGAGACCGGTGCAGTGCCGTTTAGCATCAGACTGAAGCCACGGTGTTCCTCTTGGGAAATGCTGCTTAACGTTGTTGTGCCCAGATAGCTGCATTATTTTGGTCGGAGGAACGTTATTCTCGGAAAGTTTCTGCACTAGGAACTGGCGTGCAGAGTGGTTGGTGTAGATCTACCTCGGGTTGATGATCCCAGCTTTTCTTCACATGTCGCCCTGGCTTTGGTTGTGGATTGTCTTTCGAAAAATTGGAGACATTCTCTGCCATTACTGTCTTCATGCAAGGACACGTCTCCTCACTGCATGTGCCTGTGAGGTGTCACGCTGCGCAGACCAAAGTTGACTGTGTTTTGCCACCACAGAGTATTCAGGATTACTTCTGGATCTGCGACTCCGAGCTGTTTTGTCTGCCACAGCTTGTCAACATCTTCATCTTTCAGCGGTTGAGCCCTGTTAGGTAAGTTGCCACAACCTTCCTGTTTAACAATCTTCTGCTTTGTCTTCACGACTTCTCTCAGTTACAAGTGCAAATTCGGGGCTGTCTATAACAGGTGCACAGTACTTTTTAGACTTCAACTGTCGATGGATGCTGCTGAGAAGGCCCCTCAGCGTGGGGATGGTTCATACTCTTTGCCATCCGGTTTTTTCAAACTCATGAAAAGAGAGCAGAGAATTTTGCATAATTTTTGTGGTTGGATGGTGCTAATGTTTCTTTTGTCCCCGTGTTTCGCCATAAACGTCGATAGGCGACGTATATATCGTAAACCGTTTTTCGGAGAGTGTTCTTGTTCTTGTTTGTCTGAACGAATGAGTCTATTGGAGAAAAATCATAAATCATGGATGACTCGCTTTTTTCTTCATCGACTTCGTCATTCGCGTCATCGCCAAACATGTCTTCGAACAGCTCATCACTCAAAAATTCTTTCAGTGTTGACAAATCGGTTTCGTGGCAGTTGCCATTTTGTTGCAAAAGTAGTTCTTCATGAATATGTAATTACTAATTTACATAGCATGACCTTCCGGTTGACCTCATTTACATGATATACACACGTGTGATTTGAACGATTATTATCTCACGGGTGTCTCTCTCACGTATGTAGGATAAATGCTGTTATTCTGCTGTGGCAGCAAAGGCAGATATTGTGTGTTCTGTATATGTTTTGGTATCGCTTAGAATAATGTTCTTTCGTCAAATGAGACTAGCAGACGAACTTTTGCACCCGTGTTCCAACTAAAAACTGTATGAAGTTCAGTTTTCTGGGGAAAATAGTGTATGAAACCGCTTTATGTTGTTTAAATTGATGAGATGTATGCATTTGGTTGCGTGTGATCTGTTTATTAAATGAAATATTGTTGAAAACTGACCGTCGGATTGCAGTCTGTTGTCGAAGAAACTGAGTGAAAAGAAGGGGAACTACTCTTGTCGCTAGACAAAGTATGAGTTACTTGCCTTGCGGGAAATTGCTTGTGATGAACGTTTGAGCACTGCAAATCTAGATTCAGAAAACAACCGAACTCATGGATTTTATATGAAGATTCATGTGTTCAGGCCTGTAGTTGTTAATTTAAATGCGGTATGTTTGTATTGTTTGCTCCAGAGATATATACTTCGTACGTTAGAGCGTTCGGAACTTTTCAGTCGCAAAAAGTAGTACCGAAACAGAACAACTTCTAAACCCATTGCACTATCGAGGATTCAGGCTGTTGCTGGGTCGTTATTTGTTTGGTTGCTGGGTCATTATCGAAAAATAACTACCCCTACAAGTTTACAGAGGTAAAGAAGCAGAGGGGGGAATAAAAAACCAATAAACCACTAGTCGGCGTTACCCTTGCGTGACAAGTAGGGGAACATGTCTAAATACATATCTATACAAAAACAACAATGGCTGCAGACGAACAAACAAACACACACACACACACACACACACACACATACACACACACACACACACACACACACACACACATACACACACAAACACACACACACACATACACACACACACACACTCACGCATATACGCTTATATAGACTACACCCGCACACGTGTAAATCCACGCGTATACATGTACACGCAACCCGATTTAAATGAGAAGACCATCCAGTCCAACATTTGCGTACGTAAAAATTACATTATACATCATTTCAGCTTGACTCATCTAGTTTCTTTTTGCGCATGTTTAGTGCCTTAGAAATAAATTGTGCAGTTGCTTCGAGTACACTTTCTTCATCCAGGGCTAGGATACGGGTTACATCTTCCATTGAGGCTGGTTCAGAACAACTGTTTAACACGTTACACTTTGCACGGATATCAGCATAGGCTGCACAGTGGAAAAGAAAGTGTACCTCGTCATCACAGCCTCCATCACACATCGGGCATGCACTGTCGCGTGCCTGTTGTATTAAAAACCACTGAGCATTGCTTCCCAGCCCACAGTCTCTTAACCGAAATCTAGCAAGCGCATCTCTTTTACATTTGTTTGCTATCTATATATATATACGACTTGTGTCTGTCTGTGTGTCTGTGTGTCTGTATGTGAGTTCGTGTGTCTGTGTGTCTGTGTGTGAGTTCGCGATGCACGGCCACAGTTCTGGATGGATCTGCTTCAAATTTGGTGGGCATATTCAGGTAGACCCGGGACAGGACACAACCTGGTCGATATTTCTACACGTGCTCTCAGCGCGCAGCGCTGAACCGATTTTGGTTCCACCTCAGCTACCCGGGCCCCCATACCGACACACCAAAGCCGCTACACCACATCACAACGCCAAAGTTCTCGGTGGATCTTTTTCAAATTTGGACACCGTATTCAGCTACACCCCGGACACAATATCATCGATGAGATATTTCAACACGTGCTCTCAGCGCACAGCGCTGAACCGATTTTGGTTTTTGTGTTCATTTCACCATTATAAGTAACTCTTCCTTATCTTCTCCAGTGTTTTGCGTTTATCTCCCTTCCTTCGTGTGGCTTCAATCCATATTTCCGTTTGTAAGTTACTATTTTTAGAATGTCACTGCGCTGTCCACAACGCTTCCCTTGCACCCGTAAGTTGTTCTTACTGTCAAAGTGAAAAGGTCGAATCAATTTATAGCCACGCGAAAAATACACTCTCACCTATCTCTATATATTTATAGATATAGATATACATATATATATATACGGCTTCTCTGTGTGTGTGTGTGTGTGTTTGTGTGTGTGTGGGGGCAAAAACCTGTGTATTGTAGAGTTCTGTTTGTGATGTGGTCTAGCGGCTTTTGTCTGTCTGTATGTTCTGGCATTTGAGAAGCCACAGCAGATAATATAGGGCTAAGAAATAAGCTCTAAAATTCTCAATCCCGTTTGACAGGACTTCGCCTTCAAAGGTGATTGTGGTGAACCGCCACGCTGTCTGTCTCTGTCTCGCGATTCACCCCGGCGAAGCCGGGTATTTCTCTAGTACATAATATGTACTTCTCAGGCTGAAAAAACGCTTTTAAAAGAATACAGACAGAGAGAGAGAAAGAGAGACAGAGAGAGAGACAGAGAGAGAGAGACAGAGAGAAAGAGAGAAAGATAGAGAGAGAGACTTAGACTTAGACCATTTTATTGACATAAAGGGTAAACATTTTAAGCCAAGGGCCTAATCTTACAACGTGCCCTTTACATTCACACTAACACATCCGCACGCATATAAACAACATAATATAATGAATTCATATTGGCATAACATGTAAATGTACAGTAAATAAGCATAAGCACCACGGCCACACGAAACACAAAATCTAATATACGATGTAAACAATATGAATACTATATGCTATGAATATGTAATATGACGTGAATAAAATTATATAGTAATATTAATATAGTATACATTAGACAGAACTGTAAGATTCACATAATTATGTCACCGCGGGTGTGTACTTACAGAGAACAGTTTAGATGTTTTTTTAGAGAAGATTTAAAAATATTTACAGATTTCATAACTCATAACTCATAACTCATAACTCATAACATTTTA
>NC_090260.1:53149374-53186874 GCF_037325665.1 Littorina saxatilis
AAAGAGAGAGAGACAAAGAGAGACAGAGAGAGACAGAGAGAAAAAGAGAAAGAGAGAGAGAGAGAGAGAGAGAGAGAGAGAGAGAGAAAGAGAGAAAGAGAGAAAGAGAGAGAGATAGATATATAGACTGACAGAGAGACAGAGACAGAGAGAGGGAGAGAGAGAAAGAGGGAAAGATAGAGAGAGAGAGAGAATTGAATTGAATTGAATTGAAATTTATTTTACGAGGATGACAGAATAAGCAATGTATACATGCTTCTTTTCATCCGGCCCTTGCCCATTGAGGGTAACAAACAAGAAGAAATGAAACATAAGTTTAACAATAGTACAAATGACATATTTACCATAATTAACATGTCAAGCAACCAATAAGACATTTTAAGATGCATTAGGATTCTTTAGCAATGCTTGAAATTTATATATAACAGAGAAATATGTGTTTGCATAAAAAAAAAAAAAAAAATCCTTCATAAATTATATATAATCATGTTTTTCAATATAATTAGAGAGTACAGTTATATTTTGCCAGCTGCTTGATAATAGTTTTTATAAGTTTTATAAAAGAAACAGCATGTAATATTCCTTGAATGATGTTTCATGAATTCGTAATTTAATTATATTTGGAATGGCGTTCCACATAATTGCTCCAGAATATGATAGACTCGACTTGTACAGGTCAATTCTTGGAGTTGGTGTAATTAATTTGTTACATTTTCTATAATGATTTATTTTGAAATTTGAGGCAATGAGTGTAGGGGCATTCCCTGACATAATTCTATGCATCATCACACCTTTGTTATATGCAAATCTATCTTTGATAGGAAGAATTTGCAATCGTTTATAATCAGTCATGGAAAGAGATGTATTTTTTAAAATAATTAATTTAACAGCTCTTCTATGTAAACTGCCCAAGTGTTTCAAAATATTTGCACTTGCAGAGTCCCACACTGTGGACGCATAGTCAATAGCTGACTGAATATGTGCCTGAAAAAACAGTTTTCTTGTGCGAAGGTCTAGAAAGTGTTTGATTTTTGATAACTGAAATATTTTTTTGGATGTGTTTTTACAAAGTGTATCTACATGTTTTGACCAAGACAGGTTATTGTCAATAGTTATTCCCAAGACTTTATGGCTATCAACTTCGGTAACATCTTGATTTCGTATTAGCAATGTCGGAAATTTAGATGTTAGATTTTGTCTTTTTTGCCTCGTGGTAAGTAGCATGCATTTAGTTTTATTTGGATTCAGTGACATATGGTTTAGTTCTGACCATTCAAGTAATCGTTCAATGTTTTCTTGGAGGATATTTGCTAGTTTATTAAGATCTTGGTGACCAGAATGAATTGTAGTATCATCTGCAAATAGTTCACACATGCATTTTACAAATAGAGGTAGGTCGTTTATATATATAGAAAATAGTAATGGACCAAGAATAGAACCTTGTGGTACTCCAAATCTTACTGTTTGCTTACAAGAGTATGATTGTTTCAGATAAGTGCTTTGCTGTCTGTCTGACAGGAAATAATAATAATAATAATAATAATAATTATAATAATAATATAAATTGTCAGTAAGTACTGGTATCACATGACTGATGTGAACCAGTTGATTGGCTAATGGCGATGCGCTAAAACTGTTAGCGCACTCTTGGAGTGCGCTAACTTTTCCACAGAGCGTATTCTTACGCCCTTTGCCTAAGCAAGACTGTGCTCTCATTATCAGAATTAATGAATGACATGTAGCTTATATTCTCCACAATACCAAATGACCATAAATTCCCTGCTTCTCAATTAAAGCAGAAGTGGGTTTTTTCTGACAGATTGCATGTGCCTGTGCCAAAGTGCGACTGCCACTGATCTAAAATTAGAAGCCGCTGCGTTTCATCTAATTCTCGCCGACTCGCATAGATTCTTCTCATATGCCGTGTTAGTGGCATGTAGCTTATCATCCACATTACTAAATGATGAGTTAATATAAAATTCCCACCCGCTAGCAGAAAACACAAGTGTTATTCCGATAACGTACCAGCTAGACCAGTTTGGAAGACTGACTCGATCGACTCTGTCATACGTACTGACTACACTGAAATACGACTGCATCAGTTCAGTAAATGAATGGTTTCCGAATTATTATTTCAAGGCAAGAACAATCGTAATCGAAAACGTGTAGGGTTCAGAACGTTCTTACCATATATAAGACTTATTACCAGCGTGCCTCGTGCGTGCAGACTCAGTGGCAGTGCAGACTGCATGCAGTGGTTTGATTGCCCTAGCAGACGACATAAACCCCGCTCAGCAAATTAACATGTTGGGCAAATGTGAAAAAAAAAAACGATGGGGATATCATACGTGTAGGGTTCAGAGCATTCTTACTGTTCATATGTAGTACCAGACTCCCCGATGAGTAAAGATACCACACGAGAAACATGCCACATTTATTTTGGAAATGTGCTTTTCGTCGACCGTGGCAAGGGGCAAAACTCTGCACAGTCAATCTGTCGAAGCTCGATGAAGGTTTCAAAACCCAGAGCACAGTCCTTTCTCCGAGTTTAAATGAGGTCTCTATGAAAGATCATCACTTTTTAGCTTAACGCTACACTGGAATTTACCAACAGAAATTAAAACAAGAGTTTGCGTGTGACGAAAGCACGACACTCTTGAGACAGCCCACACAAAAGTAGATCCAGTGACACAAACCTGACCACACAGTCACGCCTATCCAAATGCGCGTTGCAAAATGTGCTTTTTGAATCTTCTTTTTTCTCTGGCGGTACTGACAATATCGTTATTGAAACAATCCCAGTGCACTAAGGGATTTATAGAGCAAATCTCGAAAATAATTATTGAACTCAGCGCTATGCGCTTCGTTCAATAATGAATTTTCTCGATTTGCTCTATAAATCCCTTAGTGCACTGGGATGTCTCAATAACTTAAATAATAAGAAGAAGAACATTTATATAGCGCTAAATCAAAAACTTTCGTTAAAAAGGCTTGCTCTAAGCGCTTGACATCTAAACTAAAACGTCATTCACACTCTTTACAATGATGTACAAGAACTTCATGTCACACTCTTTCATTCAGTATAGGAAAGATGTTAAAATGTTTATGGAATCTGTTGCAATTCCATAAATCTCAAGCTGTTTGATAAGGAGTTTATGGTCAATTAGGTCAAAAGCTTTAGCAAAGTCAACAAATAGAGCAGCACAGAACTGATTATTATTAATGTTTGTCAGCCATTGGTCTACTAAACTAATAAGCGCTGTTTGACATGAGTGTTTTTGCCTAAAACCTGATTGATTATCATGGATCAATTTATTGTTCTCAAAGTGAGAAAGGATGTGTTTATTGATATGTTTTTCAAGAGGCTTTGAAAGGATTGATAGAATTGATATTGGTCTATAATTTGAAGGATTTGTAGTATCTCCTGATTTAAAGAGAGGAATCACTTTAGCCTGTTTGAATTGTTTAGGAAAATAGCTTTTGTCAATACAAAGGTTATAGATAAATGTCAATGTATCTGTGATAACTAGAGCTGCCATTTTTATAATTTTTGCATCCCGACCATCTATGTCACGTGTTCCTGTTTGTTTTTGATGCTGAAGATGAGAGTAAACATCCAGTATAGTCATTGGTGGCAGTGTATGCTGAAAATGTATCTGTTTTGAATTGCAGTATTCCTTTAAATGTTCTAAATTATTTGACTGTGTCCGATCACAAGAAATTACTTTATCAGCAATTTTTGAGAAATGGTCATTGAGTGTATCTGCAGAAATGTCAATTATTTGTGAAGATTTTGTTGAAGTTTCTTTGTTTGTGAGTTGGTTAATTGCTTTCCAAATAGATTTTGAATCTTGTTTAGATGTAATGAGATGTTGAAAATAATGTTGTTTACTTTTTCGTTTCAAGGAATTTACTTTATTTCTTTGTTGTGTGTACTCTTCGTGGGTACCATGTTGTTTTAAGAAGTCACGGTAATTTGCAGCATTTTCTATGTCTTGGTTGATCCATTTGGGTTTTTCTGTCTGCTTTACTCGATGTGTTTTCAGTGGTGCATGTTTATTGTAAATGATAATGAAAATAGATGTCCAAAACTCTAAAGCTTCGTCAGGATTTGTAAAATTGCAAGTATTTGAAAGTGGGCTATTTTTGAGATCAGAAAGAAATGCACTTTCACTGAAATGAGAGAATGAACGATATGTAATAGTTTTGTGACCAACCCTTGGAATTTTAACCCCTTTGCGAGACCAAGTGATACAAATGGGAAAGTGGTCACTGACAGAAAAAAAGGGTACACATGTTTCTTTGATATGACGTTTTTCAGAAACATAAATATGATCAATGAGTGTTTTAGAATTGGGAGTAACTCTTGTTGGATTTTGGATCATTTGATGTATATTTAATAGATTAATAGTGTCCAACCAAGTTTTATTTTGTTTCAGAAGATCAATATTAAAATCTCCTAGAAGAATTATTTCGTTTGATTCATTTGAAACTGTATCCATCATATCCATGAATTCATCATACCAGTGAACCTTTTCTGCTAGATTTCGGTAGCAAAAACCAAAAATGATTGGTGCTGATCTTTTTAATCCTATTTCTAACAAAATGCATTCAACACCAGGTGTTTCAAGATGTTGAAGACGCTTGTAAATTATTGATTCGTTAATATAAACTAACAAGCCAGTTTCTAAGTGTTTTGTAGAATCTCTTCGTAATGTATTATAACCTGAAATGGAAATATCTGAATCAGGTATGATGTTAGATAGTCGAGATTCCGTAAAGCCAAAAATATGAAAGTTGTTACCGTTGTTTGAAAGTAAAGATAATATGTCTGTTATTTTGTTATATGTATGGTTAATGTTTAAATAGCCGATACGGAGTCCTTTTTTTGGGAAGCCAATGATTTTGACAATTATTATTTGAAGATGCCATAAGATTAGTTTAGAAACCTAACAAAAAATTACGATGACGGAATATGCAGGAAGCTGAAATGTGTACAAATGAAATATAAACAAATATAGTTCATAAACACAATTCTAAATACAATATAACAGATTATTAATGTTGTAGTATAAACAACAATGCCACAATATGCAATAGCTTTGAGTTGGTGATGAAGTCCTTTTTCTTCTCTCAAAGAATTGCAATCACTGAATTTTAGTTAAGTTAACAATGTCACAATATGAAATAGCTTTGAGTGGTGATGAAGTCCTTTTTCTTCTCTCAAAGAATTGCAATCACTGAATTTTAGTTAAGTTAACAATGTCACAATATGCAATAGCTTTGAGTTGGTGATGAAGTCCTTTTTCTTCTCTCAAAGAATTGCAATCACTGAATTTTAGTTAAGTTAACAATGTCACAATATGCAATAGCTTTGAGTTGGTGATGAAGTCCTTTTTCTTCTCTCAAAGAATTGCAATCACTGAATTTTAGTTTACTTAACAATGTCACAATATGTAATAGCTTTGGGTTGATGATGAAGTCCTTTTTCTTCTCTCAAAGAATTGCAATCACTGAATTTTAGTTAAGTTAACAATGTCACAATATGCAATAGCTTTGTGTTGATGATGAAGTCCTTTTTCTTCTCTCAAAGAATTGCAATTACTGAATTTTAGATTAGTTAACAATGTCACAATATGAAATAGCTTTAAGTGGTGATGAAGTCCTTTTTCTTCTCTAAAAGAATTTCAATCACTGAATTAAAGTTAAGTTATATGTCGATAATACAAAAATCCGTTAGAAGATTGGCCGTGAGCGAGAGAGACTCAGATTCAGACTCAGACTCAGAACTTTATTACAAAAGGATAAAGGTTTTAGGCAAAGCCTATTCTTCCAACCTGTCCTTTATACAACACATAAAGACAGACGCACATTACAAATATAAATTCAATCATATAAAATACAGAAATACATTGTACAGAATGCAACACAATGTGCATTTAAGGAATTACATAAGGAGAACTCAAAAAATTACAAAATTACATTGACATAGTTATACCTTTCATTTGGGAATAAGTTGCTCCGATCAGCTACACATCCGTTAACATTAGTACAAAATGTTTAACAAAATAACAATCGAACAAGACATTTCATTCACGAATGATGTGTGAACGTGACTGTCTCTTAAACATTTTCACTGAAGTTGCATTTCTTATCTGTTGGGGTAAGGAGTTCCAGAGAAACGCTCCCGAGAAGGCTAAGCTCGATTTGTAGAGGTCTATGCGAGGTATAGGAGGGATGATTTTTTGGGACCCATATCTTTTTGTGGCATGTTTGAAATGTGATTGCAAATATTTAGGACAGTCGTCTTTTAGAATTTTGTACATGAACACAGCCTTGTTTAACGTCAACTGATCTTTCAAGGGGAGGAAATTCAAGAGCTTTAGTTTATCATCCGTGGACCTATTCAAATCATGCAGAATAAGTTTTGCAGCTCGGCGATGCAGGGAATTGAGTCTTTTTAAATGAACATCACTGCAGTTATCCCAAAGTGTCGATGCGAAGTTTATATGAGGCATTATGTGGGCGTAATAGAACATTTTGAGTGCTGCAGAATCAGCGTAATGCCTTAATTTTGATAACAGGTACACATTTTTTGATACTAGTTTGCAAATATTACTCAAATGAGTTTGCCATTTCAACTCTTGATCAATGGTAACACCCAATAATCTATGTTCCCTAACTTGCTGCACTTGAGTTGAACCAACTGACAGTTGTAATTGTAAAGGACTTAATTGGTGTTTTTGTCTCGTGGTTATCACCATACTCTTTGTTTTAATCGGATGAATGATCATTGCATTATAAACGCACCACTCAGTGATTTCATCCACACTTGTTTGAAGAGAAGAGTTGACGGATTCCAAAGATTTTTGACTGGTGTGAACAGAAGAGTCATCCGCGAAGAACTCACATCTAACTTTTTCATCGGACACATGAAGGGGTAAATCATTTATATAAATACAGAACAAGATAGGTCCTAATACAGACCCTTGAGGGACACCACTTCTGACAAACTCATTTGACGAAGTTTTACAGTTAATGGATACATACTGTTTCCGTTTTGAAAGATACGATTCAAAAAAGGCACAGGCTGAGTCGTCTTTTAAATAGCACTTTAATTTCTTTAGTAGAAGTGAGTGATCTACTAGGTCAAAGGCTTTCTTAAAGTCCAAAAACAACGCTCCCGTTATGTCTGCTTTGTTTATTGCTGACAGCCAAGTCTCGCATAAAGAGCTTAAGGCGGTGTGGCAGGAATGCTTAGAGCGGAATCCAGACTGAAAAGGATGAAACAGATTCATTTGTTCCATATATGCCAGTAGGTGTTTTTGTATGTGCTTTTCTAAGGGTTTAGATAGAACAGGTAAGAGGGAAATAGGTCTAAAGTTGTTTGGGTCTGTAAGATCCTTATTTTTTGGAAGTGGTAATACTTTTGCACACTTTAAAATAGAAGGGAACACGTTTTGTTGTATGCTTAGGTTATAAACATAAGTTAGGGAATCGACAATATAAGGTAAAGCAAGTTTTAGCAACTTGACTGGAATCTTGTCTGGACCCATTGACTTCTTATTCGCCATTTGTTCTACCAGTTTTCCTACTTCGTGCACTGAGATTGGAGGAATAGAAAACGTGTCAGTTTGAGTCAACTTTTGTCCACAGAATGTTTTTAATTTTTCAAAACAATCATCCGTATCAAGGGAATCATTCTGATTGAGACAAGATTTTAGGTTGTCTGCTAGCGAAATGAAGTGTTTGTTAAAATCATTTGGAGATATTTGTGAATGAGTATTGGTTGATCCCTTCCTAGATTTATCAAGAATTTCATTCACTGCTCGCCAAATTGTAGCTGTATCCCTTTTTTCAGAAATCAGTTTATTAAAATATTCTGCCTTTGCTTGTCTCACTGTGTCTAAAACTTTATTTTTTTGCAGTTTATACTCTGTTTTCATGTTGCGCTCTTTAAAATAATCACGCATCGCCATAGCCTCGATAATGTCTGAGGTTAACCAAGGGGGGAGCTGGGGATGTTTCACTCTATGCTGACGTAGTGGTGCGTGTTTATCAATTATTGAACACAAAATATGGTGAAAAATATTGCAAGCGCCCTCTGCGTCACTGCAATTGAATACGCTATAAAATGGGGCTTGGTTAAGGTCAAAGAAAAAGGCAGATTCATCAAAATACTTGAAACTTCTGTATTCGATTGTTGTGTGGCCTTTATGACATGATTTTGGCAATCTAAGAGAAATCGAGCAAAAAACAGAATGATGGTCACTAAAACTGGAATGCACTACTTGCGCATTTGCAACGATATTCTTACTATCAGTGTAAATATGATCAATCAGGGTTGATGAAGTATTTGTTTCTCTTGTAGGGGTTTTAACCAGCTGATGAAGACCAAACAGAGCAGTGGTTGAGCACCACGTTGTTTGAGGCCTGAGTAGGTTAATGTTAAAATCGCCAAGCAATACAACATTCTCGTCACGAGCCTTCACTCTGTCCATCATAGAAACAAAATCATCAATCCACCTTGACGTTTCAGCAGGGTTACGATACACATAGCCAATAAGCAAGGGAGAGGATTTGTCATGTTTTAGTTCCAACCACATACATTCAACATTTTCATCTTCAAGATCAGTTCTACGTTTGACAATCCCAGCAATGGACTGATGAACATAAAGAGCGATGCCTGTTTGGCCTACTCGTGCATTGTCCCGTCGTAAAACCGAATAATTCGGAATGTTAACAAGGCTGTCTGAGATACGCGAATCTAGACGCGTTTCACTTACACCGAAGAGCTGTACCAGCTCTGGTTGCTGGTTTAGCAATACACAGACATCGTGTACTTTGTTGACTAAATGATAAATATTTACATGCCCTATACGGAGAACAGTGTTTGATGTTGTTGACATTAGGACAAAGTGCAATATTGTAACAAACAGCAGTAGATAATAAAGCAAGGAAAATCCGGAAATATGAGTATCCGGAGCAGTCAAGACAACAGTTCTAGTATATCATAAACGCACAAGGATTTCTCCAAGTAAATGTCAAGATTCCCACAACACGAATTATAGTTGCTATTTAGAACAGGATGATACAGGATGAGATAGCAGCACACAAAGGTATGCAATCAAAAATAAAGAAACAAATTGTTGCTTAAAAATGAAGGGTCGAACAAAAGGTAAAGAAAATCCCACAACAAACAATGGGATACTAGATAATATAAGCTTAAATGCAAGATGAACAAAACGTTCACAGAAATTAAGGAGACCAGCCGCTTTCTTTGCGGATGAAAATAAGCCAATGGCTTCAGGGCACGACACATACAATGCCGTCACTATAGCGTGACCGACCTGAGGCACGTATAAGAAGCGAGCACGTCCAAGTCAGGTCACGAATTTAGCTGTAGAACACAGTTAACAAAGTTAGTTTGAAGATTCCTCAATATGATGAAGGCAGCGCGATTATGCTCACACACAATGCAGGGCTGGTACACAGTTGAAGATCTATCCTTAAAGACACAGTCCACCTTTTCTCTTCTCACGGGTTTTGCTACGAAGCAAAAACAAAAGGGGTTTTAAACGTAGGTTCACAACTCCAGTTACCATAGAACACGAACCTGTGCACAATATCACGATAGTGATAAGTTTAGACACACAGAATCGTCACGGTAACTCACTTGCCCTTTTGAGTTCAGGAACTCGAACGGGCGCACAAAATATTAAGGTAGTGAACGATTTAGACACTCGCCCTCCTGGGTCGAGGACACGAACGGGCGCACAAATAACAAATTAGTGCACGATCTACACACTTGCCCTCCTGAGCTGAGGGAATCTTACCCTTTGCAGGAGAATGCACAGATAACTATATTGTTCACGAGAAATCTCCATGAGTCAAGAGGCCATGAGCATTGAGTTCAATGCTAGTTAAGTTGTTACATAGTTTCTACATAATTATGTTCCGCCTAGGAAGTGGACGTACGTAGGGCAAAACGTAGGACTCCTGTTTCCTGCTTGAGTCTCTCTCTCTCTGTCTCTCACGCAAACGAACGCACTCCCCCCCCCCACACACACACTCACACATACGTACGTATGCACGGGTATGCACGCGTAAGAGTAATTTTCATGCCTGCACATATGCGCACATACATATACATACACACACACACAGACGCACGCACGCACACACACACACACACACACACACACGCACGCACACACACACACCCCCCCATACATACACACATACACACATACATACATACATACATACATACATACATACATACATACATACATACATACATACATACATACATACATACATACATACATACATACATACATACATACATACATACATACATACATACATACATACATCTCTCCCAGCAAGCATATGGACTCATGATTGTTTAGTACGTTACACAAGTGTAGCTGCAGTCATTACATGTACGCTACCCGGGTGCAACATTTTTTTTCACACGTCAGTTGCGGGCTTCCAATCCCGAAGGCTGGTTCCGAGTAACTACGAACGTAATCGGAAGTTCCGATGTTTACCAAGTCAAAGAGCCGAGTCGAACACTATCCTTGCGTCATCCAGGGAGATACTGTACAGATCTCAGCGTCATCTTTGACTTTGCAAGCAGCTTCGGAGATTTCAAAACAACGTTTTTGCCCCAAAAAAGATTGTGGGCTCTTTTTTTTCCTCCTCGAGTTATTTTGGACGTTGAGCGTGGTTTGTCAGACCTATAGCGTTTCGGTTTTTAGTCAAGTTACAAAATGGCAGTCCAAGGCAAGGAGCGAAGGTGATCAATTCGGAAAGAATCTCCAATGATGTTTGCTAATGCGAGAGAATTGGGACGGGCGAACCATTGCATATTAACCAGAGGTAAGTTTCCATGTTTCGTTTTATACTTAGAGTGGGTCTTTGCGAGTATGTGTTGCAACATGTGTCACTCCGCTCACTGTCACTGACAGTCACTGAGTGTCAGTCTCTGACAACAACATTGGATGCATGTACCTGTACGTGTATGTATGTATCCTTGCCTTACGTCAGGTACGAAGATAGTTGCCCTGTACAGGGATTTCCTCATTAACCCGTTAGGGACCACGATCCCATATATGGGATCGGTGAAACAATTGCACATAGAAGAAGTTTGGTTGGAGATTAATTTCATATCTGTGTTAGAGATTATCAAGGGACACAACCTCTAACATTGAAATGTGATACGTCGGTAATCTCCCTTGTTTTGAAGTCACCAGCTGTCATTTGATATCGCCACGCGCCGTTTTGAAAGCAAAGATGACAACGTCACGAAGGTAAGCAAATATTGCCATGTCTAATAACATTTTTGTAAAGGTATTAAGAATAAAAGTTGTTGTTTACATCATTATCCGAAATGTGTCTTCAAAGTTTTGTCTCTGAGTCTGTCAGCATGCTTGCAATGTATTCATAAACTGCGATCCCATATATGGGATCGTGGTCCCGAGAGGGTAGGGGTTTTCCGTTTTTGGTTATTTGAAGTATGATTGGTGTTTCTTGCAGAACATTCAATGTGAACCAAGTAGTAAGCATTCTGGAAGACCTAGGGACTTTTGAAGAAGCTACAGTCTACATTGAGCCCCCTGCTGTTGGTGAGGACACGGATGAGGACAGCGGTGATGAGGATGATGGGGGAGTGGTGTCAAATCTGAACAGAAACCAACTACTTGCTGGGTCCGTTGCAACCATCGTACGGCAAGGAGTTCGTTCTTCAGTCAGAAGAAGTTGGCGTCTACCCTATGAAAATGGCCACCAGATGGTCAAGAGCGCAGAAAAAGGCAGTGCAGATTGGGCAACCATCCCTCATCAAGCACTATAATAACACCATGGGCGGCGTGGACAGATGCGATCAGAACATCTCCAAGTACCGCACACAGATCAGGTCAAAGAAGTGGACGTGGCCCCTGGTGGCTTATTGCATCGATCTTTGTGTTCAGCAGGCATGGCATCTCTATAGAGCTACCCCTAAAGCTGCTGATGATCCCTTGGACCTTCTGGCCTTCCGTCGATCCATTGCTCAAGCATACCTTGCTCGTGGTCCTCGTCACGCACATCCAGGACGCCCACGCGGATTCTCTCCACTTCATCACAGGGTTCCAGACCAGATACGGTTTGACCGCCTGGATCATCTTGTGCAACCTTGGGCCACACAGCTGAAGTGCATCCACTGCGGCATGAAAACCAAACACCGGTGTGTAAAGTGCAAAGTCGGCGTTCACGATCGCTGTTTCATCCAGTACCACACCCAGTGATAGGACATATGACAGTTTCATCTCTTATCTTGCTGCTTCATCATCATTTTATCCGTTGTCATGTCGTTCGCAATGAAGAGACATATCATTTCTTCCTGGCTTTCCTAGGAATGGTAGAACTCTATTTCCTGCCTCTACGTTTTGTTCGGTATTATTTGGCTTCAAAGATATTGAATTGATATATTTTATTCCTTTATGGCACCCACGATCATGTTTTGATTATCACAAGCAGTGAATGGACAGAATATCAAGTATCTTTTGTTGTATCACAGCCAGTGAATGAACAAATAATTGCCACTTCTTCAGTTGTCATGTGTAATGAATTGACAAAATCGTCACCATTTTCCTCCATTACCATGCTCAGCCAATTGACATTTGATCACCCCCCCCCCCCCCCATTCCCCGTTATTATAATGAGTAAATTGAGAAATGTTCTCTTTGAGAATAGTGAAACAACTCCTTTATGTCACTGTCACGAATTATGTTGCAAAAATACTTGGTTTGGTGAGTTTGTTTTTACAGTAATTTTTTTTAGGATTTTCAGTGTTATTTTGCTTCAAAGTACACAAAAAGTACAATTTCTTTTGTGTTATAGTTCACAACTGATGTGCTGGGGAACATGTACCTGAATCATCTTATCCGTTTCATTAAACCTGCTTAAATGAAGTTTCAATCCTCTTGTGTTGTATTTCGTGTTTTATGAAAACCCCTGCCCTTTCGGGACCACGATCCCATATATGGGATCGGCATATTTTGCCTCCAAAACCTACTTTATTCTTAAAATTAACACAAATTTGTGTCTAATATGTTAATGTTACATAATAATCTCCATAATATCGAAAAATGGAGCCAAAAAAAAATTTGGTCCCTAATGGGTTGTGGAGAAGAAGAAGAGTACCACTGCCATGTTTTTGCAACCTCTTTTTGACCCAATTCGAGATGCATGAGTCATAATATTTTAAAAATCCTTTTTTTTAAGATTGAATCCAACTTCCAAGACAGTGAATAAAAAATCAAAGCTAGTGCTGGTCAAATGTTTTAATGCTAGAATTAAAAATAGATAACCATCTCGGAATATAATTGCAAGCAGGTTGGAGGCTAGTTCAAGAATCAAATTGCTGACTTACCCAGGCTGGCTGGTTACAGTGCGTTTCTTTGAAAGGCAATCAATGGTTCTACTGCTCTGCTAGTACTCACCATTTTGAAAGTGATGTTCCCATGATTGGTACTTCATCTCTTATTTTATTGCAGGTCTCCTCTCAGCTGAAAAAGCCAACCGATTGCTGCATGGCCAGCGACGAATCAGGTAAAAGGTTTTATTATGTACAACTGTCAGTGTCAGTGTTATGACATACAGTGTGTTTTTTCCTTCCCCTCTCTCTCATTCTCAAGTTCTGGTCAGAATAACTCATGTGGAGGTGTGCGTGTGTGACTGTAAGCAAGACTGTGAGAGAGTGGTGTTTTTTTTTTATATAATTCAGGTTCAGGGATAATAATAAAATAATGAACACCTACTGACTTAGACTCCAAACCGCAAGCTCTTAGCCTTATTTCACCAGTATGGTGATCACTTCCTCCCGTATTGGAACCATTACTAATATACTAGAAGCGCATGACTTTCAGTGTGTATGTTTGATTAAAAAAATATGCATTGCAGTAAACACTGTCACTGTCAGGATATAATTATCTCAATGAAACTGTGTGTCAAGTTCTATTATTATTTTCCTTTTTTGAGTATGCATAACACTATTAACATGTATATTATGCATGTGTGTAGAGCACAGAGAGCGTAAAACTTTAAAAGGAAAATAATAATAGAACTTGACACACATGATTCCTATGATAATGTAGGACAGTGGCATTGATATCTTTCTAGAATAATATGTCGTTTTACATTCAGTGAAATTTTGACTGAATTAGTGAACTGAATGTATTCAAATATGGTGACAGACATGTATACAATGTAGACAAGTTAAAGTTGTATGTGTGTACATCACTACATGTTCTGTAGCTTACAAGTTACATTGAAAACAGCCTTGACTATAATGGAAATCCACTTAATCACTGTCTTTGGGGTTCCAACAAAAATCAGATGCAGTAGGGGGGGGGAGTCGGGGGATTTTATTTGAACTTGTCTACCAGGGAAAAAGAATGTTTAAGCTCTTGGCATTTATGTGGGTTTAGTGTGTGTATGTGTGTCAGTTACAAACAGTACACAACTTATTCCTTTATACTCATACTTAGACTTGTTCTTGTCGTTGTGTTTAAGATCCGTTCCTTTCTCATTCATTTGTCAGTAGTGACTGAAGATGACGAAGACCTGGCCAGTGAATGTGGATGAAAAGCAGTGCTATCCAAGTCCAGCTATGATCGATGGGGAAACTACAGCAACAGCCGCAGAGGATCACCGGACAAAAAGAACTGTTTCCCAGTATTGTAAATGTCCACTCAGTATTGGTTGTATTGAGCATTACAACTTTGTCAATGTTTTAAAGGCCCGCTACGCCTCACAGGGCCGGACTAGGCTAAGAGGAGGGGTGGGGGGTTGCCAGTGGTGGTCCAGGGGGATGTTCCCCTTGGCGGGGTCAAGGGGCAGAGCCCCTATATTGTGGGGGTCAGGGGGCTTCGCCCCCTGAAGCTGATGGGTAGGTCATATTCTGAGATAGGAAAATGGTCGCTCCTTGCTTGAAACGGCATAACATAAACAATCATAAAAAATGTTTTAAATAAGTGAGGTACATGTTTAGGCTGCCTCATTTAAAAAGTTGTCCTATCGTTTTGAACTGAGCGCTGTCATTGTCCCATAAGAACTCCATTCCTTTGGACGGTGCAATATTCTATATTTTTCTCTCAAGATACACATTTTCAAAAAGAGACCGAGCGCTGAACTGAAGTTGTGCAGTGCGGATCTTGCGTTTTTGGGAATTCCAAACCGTTTGTGATATGAGCTGTTTGGGTACACCTGTCTGCAGCACATTCAAGTTAGGAGTACGGGAGACAACTCCAACTGACCATAAGTCTTGCGTCTGCTTTTGTTTTCAGTTCAAGACATTTTGACGAAGCGCATTGAATTATGCCACCGAAATAAAACTAAGGCCTGTCCACTTACAAAAACTGCTGGGTCAAAGTTCAGTAAATCTTACTTTTTCTTAAAGGTACTGAACTTGTCAAATCCAGGTGCACAGAGCCCCTGGGGCTTTTAGTCATACCTCAGGCAGCTATCCGTTAGAAGAACTACCAAGTTTCATTGACTTGCACCCAAAGAGTCAAGAACTGCGATTTTTTTACGAATTAATTTCGTACTCTGTCCCGGCTGGTCTTGACCTATTTTTGGATCTAAATTTAGATCATGTAGATCACCACATCATGCACAAAAAGACACGTCACTAGCAAACTGTGTCAGACGTCATCATGAGTTTGTGTAAAACAAAATGGATGCCGGAATCACTCAGTTGAATCGAACTCCGACCAAACACCACGCAATAACTAGGTTAATTTATGCACTCGCGTGAACAAGAAACTGTCGAGCTTCACAGATGTCGTCGTTGGGTAGTTTTGGGTTTGTTTTACCACCATAGGAGGATTTTTGAACTGTAAATGCACTCAGCTGCAACAAAAACGCAAAGGCTGTGAGCTGCACTGTGCCTTTAAGGAAATGTGCGGCAGTAAAATTGAATTCGGAAAATACATGGAATAACCTGGTTTTCTGCATTAAAATAAATAAAACAATTGTGAATACTTCTTCTGCGTTCGTGGGCTGAAACTCCCATGTACACTCGTGTTTTTGCACGAGTGGATTTTTACGTGTATGATCCTTTTTACCCTGCCATTTAGGCAGCCATACGCCGCTTTCGGAGAATTGTGAATACTGATCGACGTAGAGTGCCGTTGGAAACAGTCGTTACATTGGATTTCTAGGAAACTGTTTAACAGCGACATCATACATCAGAAATTCCTAATATTTGGCACAAAGATACACATGTATCAATCTACAATCATATAGAACGATTTTTGACAACAGACTACAGTTGAATTTTGATATCTTTTGTCATGAGGATGAACGAATTTCTTACTGCATATTCATTACAATAATTAATTTAAATTCAACTGTAGTTTTTAACAAAAAACACGTTCTTTATGATTGTAGATATAATACATGTGTATCCTTAAATATTATGAATTTCTGATGTATGATGTTGCTGTAAAACTGTTTTCTAGAAATCCCATATGGCGCTGTTAATGCTAGATTCCATAGCAACAGCAGTCTATATCCATCCACAATGTTTTCATTCATTTTAATAAGTCACTTCAAGAATTAACCAGAAAACCAAGTTATTCCTTGACTATTCTTCAAGTTTAAAGGCACAATGCAGCTCACAGCCTTAGTTTTGCGTTTTTGTTGCAGCTGAGTGCATTTACAGTTCAAAAATCCTCCTATGGTAGTAAAACAAACCCAAAACTACCCAACGACGACATCTGTGAAGCTCGACAGTTTCTTGTTCACGCGAGTGCATAAATTAACCTAGTTATTACGTGGTGTTTGGTCTGAGTTCGATTCAAATGAGTGATTCCGGCCTCCATTTTGTTTTACACAAACTCATGATGATGTCTGACATAGTTTGCTAGTGACGTGTCTTTTTGTGCATGATGTGGTGATCTACCTGATCTAAATTTAGATCCAAAAATAGGTCAAGACCAGCCGGGACAGAGTACGAAATTAATTCGTAAAAAAATCGCAGTTTTTTTACTCTTTGGGTGCAAGTCAATGAAACTTGGTAGTTCTTCTAATGGATAGCTGCCTGGGGTATGACTAAAAGCCCCAGGGGATCCGTGCACCTGGATTTGACAAGTTCAGTACCTTTAAGTTTGGTAATTTTACTGCCGCACATTGCCTTAAGTCATAAATAAAGGGTTCCAGTAACATACCATTCTTCTTTATTGATTATGAACTTTGGAAGGTTAGATTTTGGAATCAGTTTTTTTTAAATATTTCCTTGATGTGTTGTAATAAGATCAACCGTCTGCTTGGACATATACTAAAGATCCACTACCTGGCTGCTGTCTGCGGAAAACGATTAATTCATAGACAAATATGCCTTACAGGGAAGCAGCTAGCCAGTTGACTGTACGTGTGTTTGTGTAGAGGTGTTCTTATTGCATGTTCAACCCAGGACAGATGGTCATTACACATGTATGCAGGACTGCTACTTTAAGCTTAGGTGCAAGTGTGATGATATAATTATTTGTTTGACTGATTATGGGCATTAAAATAAAACTGCAAAAAGAATACTTACACTTGAGATTTGATTTTGTGCGTGTCTGTGTGTGTGTGCGCATGAGGGTTTGTGTGGGCCATTTGACATACTTGCAGAAGAAACCAACAGAGGTAACTGATAAACTGCATTTATTAACACAAAGAGGTAAACAAAGTGAGTTCACACATTTCACAAAAATAAGAAAAGGCAGTCTCACATGTGTGATAGTCTAGGAATACCAATGCATTCACAATATTTAGTACTCACATGAATGGCCCAAGAAAACTATAGGCTGAGAATGCAAGTTCTAATTTGGCACATTTGTACATGTAGCTGCATCCACTAGACATATATCCATCTTACAATAAAAAAAAACTAGTGGTTAGGACATGGGCCTGAAAATCTCAAGGTCCTAGGTTCGAATCTCTGCAGAGGCATTTACTTTTTCCCCTTAGGCCCCCAAAAAATAGGTCTGTTTACGGTAACATAGGCCAAAAATATAGGGTCGGTAGGTCGGAATTTTTATTTTTTATTTTTTTTTCCAAAAACATTTTTTAAAGTTATTTTGCCAAACAAATTTTTTTTTTTTTCCAAATGCCAAAAAAAAAGTCTAGGGTCGCGCGAAAAAACTAGGGTCGGTCGGGTTACCGTAAACAGACCTATTTTTTTTTTTGTGGCCTTAGTTAAAATAAAAATGCTCAATCGAGAGAGAGCAACCGTAAAGTTACCAGCGTAAAAGTAAAGTGTTGAATGCAGCTGTAAAGGTCATGCCAGCAGTGTGGGTCAGTTCTGGTAGCTCTGTCAGCACAGAATGGACTGAATCTGATCATCATCCTCAGCAAAGCCAGGCACCACTCTGCAAGCTGCCTGCACGTCATATCTCGGCACCTCACTTCCTGGAAAATAAAGAAAATGTATTACTGAGCACATTCAGACTTTGCTGTGCGCTGATGGGGATATGTTTTTGGTATTGAGAAGAGGGTGTGTGGTGGGGGTGCCGGAAGGTAGGTAGGAAGTAATACATGTACTTGTTCTTCACACAATCAGTGGGATGGAGAATGGTGTGGGTGATACTGACAGTGACAACTATTAACTAAACTGTAAACATTGTTCTGTAATATTACAGGTGCCATCATTCCTTCCTGTGAAAACCATTTATTTATATATACTTTCATCATTAAAATTAAAAAGAATCTTTCATCATTAAAATTAAAGACTTCCTCACAAGAACCTTTCTAACGACATGATATCTTGTTATGCTGCTGATGTGAGCGGTTTTTCTGGAATGTGATGGAAATTTACTATTTTTTTAATTGACAGCATGAGCCCTCATCCCACACACATTCCCTATTTAGCGTTGACACCTTACAGTTTTGTTGAGAAATGTGATGTGAAGTCATTCAGAAAATTCTAACACTGCGCAGGGGCAGTCAGGGTGTTGATACGTTTTACTATATTATATAACTTTTATTCCATGTAAAAAATAAAAAAAAACTATAAAAAAACTGGCCAGATCTGTGATTGTGAGCCAAGGAAAGGACTGACTGTATTTAAAATAATTCCAGTAATGAGTAAATCTTTCATTCTAGCTATTTCATGTTTTACTTTCTTGCATCACAATAGTTCAATGTTCATACAAACAGCATAATGCACTTTATGAGTATAGGGTTGCAACAAACTTTAAGATGGGAAGGAGAGAGAAAATAAAGATATTTGTACCATTATGTATACAAAGTACATCATACCAATTAGTGAATTACCATGCACAGTATTACTATGCATCTTCAAATGTATGAATAATTTCATCTACAAAGTACTTGTAAATGTAATACAATTTACAAAGAACAAAAGACTGCTGAATGATCTACATCAGTACACACTACATGCATGTTTATAGCTACAGACTACCATCACCAATACCTTATAAATGTGTAACTTACTCTTCAGGGGTAGTCTGTAATGTAAAGCACCATGCCAAGTCATCCTGATACCTCTCCAGTACATGTATCCATGTTTAAAGGTAAACTGTTGGAACTGAAAGACAGGAGCTGTATGAATGATGCACATCACCTCTGGTTTCTCGGGAGGCCTGAAAAAAACCATAACAATATTAATATAACTATTAACATGTCTTGAAAATGAAATAAGTACTATTTCAACTTCACTATCAGAGCCAAATCACTCACTAATTCAGTAATTGTTTTGTTTATTCTTTTACAACCATAGTTCATACACTGATACAGCAACATTTGATTCTGTGCATATAGATTAAAGATCAAGCATTTTCTAAACTTGAGTAAAAAAAATAAGAACACAACAAGCACACACTCTGTGACTCACAGTCACACCCAGTTACTCAGTAACACACACATGACATACACAACAGATGAATCTTGCTCAGTTCTACAAAGGCCACGTTTGCAATGGTCATGTCTTGGATTTTAAAAACAATAACCTACCTGCTGGTTGATCCAAACCGATGATTGACAATCAGTGAGAGGAAAATGTCCGAGGCTGAGGATACTGCCTGTGGTGGGAGGGCGTTCCATTCGCCAATGGTGCGAGGAAAGAAAGACTGCTGTCTGTATGATGTTCTGCAGGCTGGGAGTTTATGAGCCTCAGCATGGATTGAGCGAGTGCTGAGTGCATTCTTTTCGCTCTATCCTATTAATTCACACATTGACCCTGCAGCAGTGACGATCATTTCTAGATTGCAATCGGCAAAGTTCGTAGCTCGGATTGCACTCATTCCAGCGCTACCGTGTACTGGGTCAGCGAGACACGAACGACAACTCAAATCGATAAGCATCCGAACACATCGGAACTTCCGTTTACGTTCGTAGCTACTCGGAAATAGCCTTCGGGATTGAAAGCCCGCAACTGACGTGTGAAAAAAAATTTCGCCGCCCGGGTGGGGGTAGTGTTGCCGAAAAAACGGTGTTGCACCGTTATACACCCAATGAGGCGACACAGGACTCCCCTGGGGGGGGCAAGTGGTGTGGCTGAGAGACAGAGAGAGAGACAGAGAGAGACAGAGAGACAGAGAGAGAGACAGAGAGAGAGAGACAGAGACAGAGAGAGAGACACAGAGAGAAAGAGAGAAAGAAAGAAAGAGAGAGAAAGAGAGAAAGAAAGAAAGAGAGAGAAAGAGAGAAAGAGAGAGAGACAGAGAGAGAGAGAGACAGAAAGAGAGACAGAGAGAAAGAGAGAAAGAGAGAGAGAGAGAGAGAGAGAGAGATAGAGACAGAGAGAGAGAGACAGAGAGAGAGAGAGAGAGAGAGAGAGAGAGAGAGAGACAGCGAGTGAAAACAAGAGAAAAGAAAAGAAAGAGAGAGGAAAAGGGAGTGTCTAAACAGAATAAAGAAATCTAGCACAAACGATCGAGAGCTTATGATTCGTATCCAGGGTTTGGACAAAAGGAAATCTCGGATATATAGCACAGAAGAATGTCGTCCCTCTTCCCACTCACCCACCCGTGTTCTGCGGGTTGTGTTAAGCGAATAAAGTGTAAGTGTGTGTGTTTGACTGTGACCTACCTGAGGTGTGTTGGGGAGAGTGATCAGGTTTCGTCTGGTGAGGTTGGGCAGGAGGATGGTCTTGTTGATGGTCATTGCTGGCTTCCCTCTCACTCCCGCCAGGATGACATCCTTTACAACGACCTCTGCTCTGTGCAGGTAGGCAACGGCCTTCCTGAGGTCCTTGCGCAGCGCGTTGGGGTCAGACCCCGTGTTCCTCGTCACGGCGCCCAGCAGCAGGCCGCGGTCACGGTGGATGACCAGCAGGTCGGTCAGTCCGTCCTTCATGTCCCACTCCACTTTGGATGGTTGGCTGCTCTCTGAGTTGCTCTCTTGGCTGCTCTCTGGGTTGCTGTGCGTTTTGTTATTTCTGTCAGCAGCACCAGCATACAGATTGTTGTACAGGGTGCACTTGACTTCCGTCATGATAACGAATCGTTCACTACGTGGTACCTTGTCTTTGATCAAGGTCATGCTGGCGTGGACTCGTTTAAGAACATCGGAAACGGACTTGGCAACTCTGGCCTTCTCGTTCTTAATACAGTGCTGCATTTTTCTCTCTCTGTCTGTTTGCAGCACTGTGACCTTCTGACCCACAACGGTGTAATCGTCATAGCCGTGCACCGTTTCGTTGTGCACCACGGGAATGATGTGGCTTTTTTTGTCAAAGTCAGGGAACCAGGCGTTCAGAAACTCGTCCTGCAGAAACACATGTGCATGCTTGTAGTCTTGGTTTAGTGTGCAATCAAATCCATAGCTAAATGTACAGTATACAGAAATAAATATAGCTAAATGTACAGAATACAGTAATAACCATGGCTAAATGTACATAATACAGTAATAACCATGGCTAAATGTACAGAATACAGTAATAACCATGGCTAAATGTACATAATACAGTAATAACCATGGCTAATTGTATAATACACAGTAATAACCATGGCTAAATGTACATAATACAGTAATAACCATGGCTAAATGTACATAATACAGTAATAACCATGGCTAAATGTATAGCATACAGTAATAACCATGGCTAAATGTACAGAACACAGTAATAACCATGGCTAAATGTACAGAACACAGTAATAACCATGGCTAAATGTATAATATGTAGAGGTTACATGCCGAGTCTCAGTGATTATTAAAAATAATGGTCGAAGTTGGCGGATCATGAAAAATGCGAGCTTCAGCGAGCTTTTTCATGACCGCGAACTGAGACCATTATTTTTAATAATCACTGAGACGAGGTGTGTAACCTCTTTATTCCTCCTTTCTTCAGTTATTCAAAGAAAACAGGAGTTTTTGTGCGAAAGTTTGATCGAATCCGAATCACTCAACCAGTCAACCTGCGCAGGCGATCGATTAATGCGCGGTTGTATAGTTCCGTGCAAATCATTCCATTCTGTTAACACTTCTTGTCAGTTTCCCTGTTTTAGACTAAAATCAAGTACACAGATATGCTGTTATTCTGCTGTGGCAGTAAAGGCAGATATTGTGTGTTCTGTTTATGTTTTAGTATCGTGTTAGGATAATGTTCTTTCTTCAAATGGGACTTGCAGACGAAACGTTTTGCACCCGTGTTCGAACGTTAATTACTGTATGAAGTTCAGTTTTCTGGGGAAAATAGTGTATGAAACCGCTTTATGTTGTTTAAATTGATGAGATGTGTGCATTTTGTTGCGTGTGATCTTTTTATAAAATGAAATATTGTTGAAAACTGACCGTCGGATTGCAGTCAGTGTTGTCGAAGAAACTGCGTTAAAAGAAGGGGAACTACTCTTGTCGGCAAGAGTATGAGTTACTTGCCTTGGGAATTTGCTTGTGGTGAACGGTGTGTGCACGGCAGATCTAGATTCAGAAAACAACCTAACTCATGGATTTTATATGGAGATTCATGTGTTCAGGCCTGTAGTTGTTAATTTAAATGCGGTATGTTTGTATTGTTTGCTCCAGAGATGTATATTTCGTACGTATAGAGCGTTCGGAACTTTTCAGTCGCAAAAGTAGTACCAAAACAGAACAGCTTCTCAACCCATTGCGCTATCGAGGATTCAGGCTGTTGCTGGCTCGTTATTTGTTTGGTTGCTGGGTCATTATCGAAAAATAACTAGCTCTACAAGTTTACAGAGGTAAAGAAGCAGAGGGGGGAATAAACAGTGATAATCATGGCTAAATGTATACTATACAGTAATAATCATGGCTAAATGTACAGGATACAGTAATAACCATGGCTAAATGTAAAGTATACAGTAATAACCATGGCTAAATGTACATAATACAGTAATAACCATGGCTAAATGTATAGTATACAGTAATAACCATGGCTAAATGTACTGAATACAGTAATGACCATGGCTAAATGTACACAATACAGTGATAACCAAGGCTAAATGTATAGCATACAGTAATAACCATGGCTAAATGTACAGAATACATTGATAACCATGGCTAAAAGTATAGTATACAATAACAACCTTGGCTAAATGTATAGTATACAATAATAACCTTGGCTAGATGTATAGTATACAATAATAACCATGGCTAAATGTATAGTATACAATAATAACCTTGGCTAGATGTATAGTATACAATAATAACCATGGCTAAATGTATATTATACAATAATAACCATGGCTAAATGTATAGTATACAGTAATAACTATGGCTAAATGTACCAAATACAGTAATAACCATTGCTAAATGTACAGTATACAATAATAACCATGGCTAAATGTACAGTATACAATAATAACCATGGCTAAATGTACAGTCGTTACAGTCATATAGTGTGCAATGCACATCAATAATCATGGCACAGTGTAAAGTTATAAACATTATTTAGTGTACAGTGCACAAACGCATCCATTGCTAAATGGACAGCGCTTAACAGTGGCCGAGTGTACAGTGTACAATCATAACCATTGTTCAGTGTAAAGAGTACAGTACTACTCATGGCATAGTGTTAAGTGTATAATAACAACCATACCATTTAATACAGCCATGACCATAACTGTGTGTATATTGTACAGTCATAATCATGGCTGAGTGGTGTGCCCTGGAGTCACATTCCTCTCGTGTCACCTATCCAGCTTCCAAACTGATCACAGCGCCCTGCACTGGGACACATACCAACAACCCCAGACCTTTCTTGACACCTATGTCAATCCCAAAACAAGAGGCGAAGCCATCAAGGCTCACGTAAGAAATCGACAAACAGTAACACAAACTCAATCACTCCGTCACACACACACACACACACACACACACACACACACACACACACACACACACACACACACACACACACACACACACACACACACACACACACACACACACACACACACACACACACACACACACACACACACACAGAAAGAGCATAGGTGAAACTGTGCAAGAAAGCGAGACACTAGATCTAGATCTGTCTGTCTGCATGTAGCCTACTTACAAGGACACGACTGCCAACTAGTCTCGGCGCGCTCAAAATAATAATGACCGAGACTGTCAGTACTTCCTTTGCGTGACGTCTAACCCTCTTACGTCATAATGTGACGTCAATGTCATGTGACGTCTTCAAATGTTAGAGTTTCTACCACAGACATACACACGCACAGACGCACGCACGCACGCACGCACGCACGCACGCACAGACAGACAAAGTTACGATCGCATAGGCTACACTTACGTGAGCCAATGATCAAACATTCACGCTCTGCGCAAATCTCAGCCAGGTGTTGACACCTGCACCCGTATGCATATGGGGGAGGTTCGCGAAAACTCCCGAAGTTTTGAGTGACATCGGAAGAACTTGCCTCACTTTCGTATGCATGGGCCGGAAGAAGGGCGTACTTCGAAGCAAAACGAGGAAGTAATTGAAGGTAGTTTGCGACAACTTCCAACGTTTTGAGCGACATCGGAAGTACATCCTCACTTTCGCATGCATGGGACGGAAAAAGAGCTTACGTTTGAAGCAAGCGAGGAAGTAAGTGAGGGTAATTGTACTACAGCGAAACCCAGGAGTAAACACGCTACTTCCAAAGTTTCTCAGTGCAAAATAGCAGGGCTTTTCTTTGGTTTTTCATATCAAACCGATCTAACGCAAATGAAAGTCCCAAAGAGAGAAAATAGAAGGAACAGTCGTATCTCGTGCGTGCATTTCGTGTGCATGTCCCTGAATACAAACCTGAGTTGCCAGCTTTGACTTTTGTTCGTTCTGGGTCACTGGCCACCACTCTTTCATCCCCGCTTATAGGAGGGGGTGTTTCTATGTAAATGGGCGTCTTTGTGTGCATGTGTGAGTGTGTGTAGGTGTGTGTGTGTGTGTGTGTGTGTGTGTGCGTGCGTGCGTGCGTGTGTAGGTATGCGTCTGTTCATTCATTCGTTTGTTTGCATGCACGCGCGCGCATGTGTGTGTGGGGGGTAGGGGGAGGGGTGTGTGTGTGTGTGTGTATGTGCGTGCGTGTGCGTGTGTGTGAAAGTGTTTGTATGTATTTGTGCGAGTGCCTGCCTGCCTGTTTGTGCGTGCGTGCGTGTGGGTATAATTGTGCGTTTGTTTGTGTGTGCGTGTGTGTGTGTGTGTGTGTGTGTGTGTGTGTGTGTGTGTGTGTTCGACGGTGTGTGTGTGTGTGTGTGTGTGTGTGTTCGACGGTGTGTGTGTGTGTTCGACGGTGTGTGTGTGTGTGTATGTGCGGTGCACACACACTATTATGAGCTGATTATTTGCGCCTCGATATTTTATTTATTTTCTTACGTTTTATGTTGTTTATTGTGATTCACCACACCCGAGTTTTTCGTAATTGAGATAATAAAGTGCTCTATGTCTATGTCTATGTCTAACACACATGCACACACGCGCGTAGGATAAACAAATCCAATCTTGACTTTCAACTTTACATAAACATACATCCTGTTCACAATTAACGAGGACAAACATAATTTACAAACACCTAAGTAAGTAGTAATATCGCGCACGTTTTGGCCCTTTTTTTTTGCGCAGCTGCGCAGCCGCGCAAGGATAAGGTTATAGGTTAAGGTGCCTGTGTTTAAGTAGTCATAAAGAGGGATTGCGTTTAAACGGTTTATTGCGTTTTATATTTTGTCATGTGATTTCATGTGCCTGTACAGACAGGGTGCTCGGTACTAATGACCACTCCAGCTGGGGTAATGACAGGATTACTATCCGCGCTTCGCGGAGCACTCTCTCTTTAATAGCTATGTAGTTTGGTGCCCTGTCAGGGGAGGTGTCAGGATAAGACAATAAAAATGGTACCCCTACTCTTTGCAGAGCCCCCTCGCCGATAAAACCACCAGAGGTGGCCAGCAGTTAGAGAAGTTTAATAGGACGTGGTTTGCCTACCCCGAGGGTTGATTAGGGTTTAATGCTTAGATTAGTGCTAGACAAATGGTGTGGGGTGGGTGTAGAAGTTAGCTTGACTGGTGAGAGGGATGGGAGCTGTTGTACACATATAAAAACAGTTTTAACAAGTAGACTCAGATTGTTGGTTTTTATGTAGGTGTTATAAACATCGCAGGTACATTTTACACCGAACACGAGTTGTTCTATAGTCAGTCATACATAATGTTAGGTTAGAGACTGATCACGTCTGAGTATTGCACCACAGAGACACAAGGCCTTACATGCTAGAACATGTTGGTTGGTCACAGGCTTGTGCAGGGAACCATTGGTTATACACTTGGTAAAACTGCTCTCGCAGTTCAGGACGAACCACCTCTTCTAACGTTGAAGAGCTAAGCGCCATGTATAGAGAATCTGTATCCATTTCCAAAAGCTGGTAGTCGGCTCTGGACACAAACTTATCTAGAAAATCAAAATGAAACTCCAACATGCGTAGTTTAGCGTACTGGTAAACAAAGTAACCAATCTGAGAGGGAGTGACCAGTTGATTTTTGTTAACCATCTCTACTTCAGTGACAGAATCTGTTACTTCTGTTAGTTTTTGAAAACGACCATTGTTGATTAGTTTTGAGGCCTTATCAGACAAAACGTAACGAATATCACGATGGTTGGCCACGTTAGTTAAGGTTTTCCCGTAGACTGAGTTACCGAGCAGTTTGAAAGTTTCAGCTAAGATAGCTTTTGATGAGTCTTGGTCTCCTGCTCGTCTTGCGTTTGAAACGCTGTCACCAAACTGACGGAAACAGGTTTTGGGTTGATACTCTACGATCAGCGTGATGTTTTAACAATCAACCCGTGCTGCACGTACCAAAACAAGAGGGATGTAGCTAGCAGAATTTGTTCACCGTGGTAACTCCCTACAAGTGTACGGCGTGGTTGGGATAAGAGCTTGTGTTTTTCAGCGTAGTCTTTCATAAAATCCCCGATCTGTTCTCAGCTGACAGACTCATTTTTGAAAATAGGCTGCATTTCACTGAAATGTTCTTTTAGATGATCAGGTACATAAATATCACACTATACCAACCCGAACAAAGTTTTGTTTTGCACCGCGTCTAAGACAGTTTGATCTGTGATGGTAGGATGCCGGAAGGGTTTAAGTGTCGGAAAACGACCTTGTAGAAAAACCTGAATGGAGGTGTTTTGTATTTTGTCTGCGTGCCATTCACACTCCCATTTTTCGACGACAGTCACACCCACATCCTCACGCAAGTATTTGGTGATGTTGCTTGTATGCTCTCTGAGTTCAACTAGTGTTTTTCCGGTGACAGGGTTAGATGTTTTACCGGCGGTCACAGAACAGTCATGCCCGTGGAACAAACATCCGTGAAACTGATAGCAAATTTGATTTGTGTCATCCCATCCATCAATTCTAATCTTTTTTCGACCAAGGGTCTTCTCTTTTGCGTTAAACTTATGTTAGAGATGGATCTGTTTTGAATCCATAACCCACTCCAACCATTCCCGAGCTAGCTGACCGTAGGGATCTGTTTTTTTCCGCTTTAAAAGCGTTTTCTTTTCTACGAATGACAGGGTGCTCTGTGGGCATGTCTTGCATGAGTGCAGCTAAATACAGCGCATTTGCATCAAACCCCTGAACAGCCTGTACCGGTTTGTCCTGATTACCACGAATGTGTGTTTTGTCTTTTTCGTGGTATCTGTGAAAGACAATAGACGGACCCTCGACAATGTTCTTTCGCAAAAGTGCTTGAACGTCTTTTTGTTTTTCGTTAAAAAGTGAAAAGTAGGTATCTGAAGACAACGTGTCAAACAGACACTTCAGTGTCACACCGGGGACAGAAATACCGTCTTTCAGCAAATCAACTCGCAGACTAGCGTACATACTAATCTGATGCTGCAAAGCAACCAGAAACGGTACTGTGTCTAGGTTGTTGTACCACACCAAAAAAAAGCCTTCAAAGTCGTCATTTTGTTTTCAGTCCACACACGCTGACAAAAAGCGTACTCTGTATCAGAAATATTTGAGTTTTTGAGCTTACTAAAAAAAGCTGCATGGGGTGGGAGTTCTCTTTCGTCTAGTGTACTTAGACTAGTGACGTATTCATAGCAGAAAAAAACCCTTTTCCTCTTCGACACCGAACGCCTAGAGGTACTTGGAATAACTAAAACCTGGCGCAAGAAAATTGTTGATGTCGAGAAACCGAAGTTTGTCTGTACAAAGACACATATATTGATTGTTACGTTTAACAACAAACTTGAAAGGAGGTCTTTTAGGGGTCTTCTTTTTTCCCTCTGTTCGATAGGAAAGTCAGACAAAGGCGTGACATAGAAACTGGAAGACATGATGTTGTGAACAAAATACCGAGAGTTTGGGCGTTCGAGTCTAACTTCCCGGGTTGTTCTAGAATGTCATGGTCACAGATTTCACCGAGAAAAGAAAGAAAGTCCTGCTTTGACAACTCAGGCGGGGTCGTTGTAAGACAGAGTGGTTATTGACTGAGGCATGAAAGAAAGACAAGTCACCCGACTCTTTGTTTTTGAGAAGAAAGGTGTGAGAAAAATTGATTTTGAAGCGTGTGTTTTTCTCATGGAACAGATCAAGAAGCGACTCGTCCCAACCAGGGAAATCAGAACAAGGGTTCCTCTTAAAAGAGAAAATGTGGCGCTTTTTTACACACACTAATCGTGTAAGATATATAGAAGAATTACAACACCTGGTACACGCGTATAACCATTCGTTTCACAGAAGTATAAAACCAACACCTGTTAAAGTTTGCCTCGCTAACAAAGAAACAGAACAAACGTAAGTTTTGTACGGACAACCCCAATGAAAACACCCAAAGGTAGGCTACAGGTTGGTGATCGTGTGAGACTAAGTAAAACACGACGACTCTTTAAAAAAGGTTATTTACCTGCGTGAACAGAAGAATTATTTACAGTTAGCAATGTGTTGAAAACAACTCCAGTGACCTATAAGCTGAAAGACGCTCACGCAGAAAAAACTACAAGGTAGTTTGTTTTTTTTACAAAGAAGAACTACAAAAAGTAGGAGAGAAAGAAATGCATCGTATTGACAAAGTACTAAAAGAACGACTTGGTAAGGGAGGAAAAAAAAGAGTATTTAGTGCATTGGTTTGGGTACCCAACGTCATTTTCTTTCTTTTTTTATTTGGTGTTTAACGTCGTTTTCAAACGTTCAAGGTTATATCGCGACAGGGAAAGGGGGGGGGAGATGGGATAGAGCCACTTGTTAATTGTTTCTTGTTCACAAAATCCAACGTCATTTGACACATGGATCTCAGCTGACAGCCTTAGACAGTATTCAGAGTAGTTATGGCTGAGGACGCCTTGTCTGCTGAAGATACAACTGTTGCTACTAACGCATTAGAAGAGACAACTACTGATACCAATAGATTCTCTTGCGAGATTGTATTTTTGTAAAACATTTGTTTTGTTTTTGTTTTTTTGTTTTGTTGATCAGATTTTTCTAATTTATATTGTAGTAGGTGTGTCTCTGTTTAATTTGACAAAATGGGGGGAATGTCCGGTCCACTGTTTGAACAAGGTTTTTGTGGGTTTTTGCAAAGAATGAGGCAAGGGTCCTTTGTGCAAAGCAAGACAGCGAAAGAGACACAGACTGTCAGTATAAGGAAAATGATGATGCTCGCCTTTTTGTAACTTGTGCAAGAACGGTGTGTTTGTGATGTAGTTAGGTAGACTACCACAGACTCATCCGATAGGAAAGTCAGACAAAGGCGTGACATAGAAACTGGAAGACATGATGCTGTGAACAGAATACCAAGAGTTTGGGTGTTCGAGTCTAACTTCTTCTAGAATTTCATGGTCACTGATTTCACCGAGAAAAAGAAAGAAAGTCCTGTTTTGAGTTGATCAGGCGTGGTCGTTGTGAAACAGAGTGGTTATTGACTGAGGCATGAAAGAAAGACAAGTCACTCATGGAACAGATCAGGGGGAAATCAGAACAAGGGTTCCTCTTAAAAGAGAAAATGTGGCGCTTTTTTACACACACTAATCGTGTAAGATTTGTAGAAGAATTACAACACCTGGTACACGCGTATAACCATTCGTTTCACAGAAGTATAAAACCAACACCTGTTAAAGTTTGCCTCGCTAACAAAGAAACAGTTTGGTAAGTTTTGTACGGACAACCCCCAAAGAAAACACCCAAAGGTAGGCTACAGGTTGGTGATCGTGTGAGACTAAGTAAAACACGGCGACTCTTTAAAAAAGGTTATTTACCTGCGTGAACAGAAAAAATATTTACAGTTAGCAGTGTGTTGAAAACAACTCCAGTGACCGATAAGCTGAAAGACGCTCACGCAGAAGAACTACAAGGTAGTTTTTTTTACAAAGAAGAACTACAAAAAGTAGGAGAGAAAGAAATGGATCGTATTGACAAAGTTTTAATGTGATGACCCACGGACTAAACCCTGTTTACCTAGCGGTGATTACACACGCCTCTTTGTTTGTCAGAAAAACAAAACTAAATCCAGCTGTAAGTCTTGCTCACACAAAAACCCTAGAGAGCTCCACAGCCAAATACCCTCTAAAAAGAGTAGTTATGAAATCTTACGGGATCCCGCGTGGAAACCTTAGTGCTGTTTTAGACAATTTGTTTCTCAGGCAGCTACCAAGACGCGTTGTAGTAGGACTAGTAGAGAGCGCTGCGTTTAACGGTAGCTACACCAAAAAGCCATTCAACTTTTAAAACCCACAACTTGAATTTTCTCTGCCTCTATGTTGGTGGAAAACAAGCCCCTGCAAAACCACTAACACCAGACTTTTGAAACAGACAGTATGTGGGAAGTTTCTTTAGTTTGACCGCAGGAACAGGAGTGGGTGTTGGTGACGTCGGTAACAGAATTGTCTATGAAGACTACTGTGGGAGTTTGCGTCTGGAACTAAAAGTTTAGTGCACCCCTGGTAGAGCCTGTTCACGTTATTGTGTATGCAGAAATGGACTCGTTGCTAGAAATTGATCGGAGTAGGCAGGTTATCACTGATTTTACATCATGAATGGCCTAGAGATCTCTCGCCTACTGTTAAGACACCCCGTGGCAAGACGGTCGTTTATGGGTGTTTACGCCAGAGACCAACTTCCTTCTGAGATAAATTTACTTCACCCCTCGTCTTACGTCATAAACACAGACCCAGCACATAAGGTTGGGTCTCATTGGGTTGGTGTGTATTATGATGGTCAGGGGAATATTGAATATTTTGATAGTTTTGGTTTAAAACCGAATCACAAAGACATTGAAGGTGTTTGTTTTTTTATGCGTCATTGGTTTGTGTTCTAAAACCAACGAACAGGTATTACAGGGGATGTTAAGTTCTACTTGTAGTTTGTTTGCAATGTATTTCATCATCAAAAAGAATCAAGGTACAAGACTCCGTGACATCATTTCTATTTTTAACCCCCAAAACCCTGTTGTAAATGACCGTAAGTTCATAGCACTTTTTTAGAGATGCGTTAACGCAACAAGTCTAAAGCTGTTGTTGTAAAAAATAGTAACTGATGTCATAGTGTAAGGAGGTTATGTATAAAGATGGTGTTGCCTAATTTTTTTTTACTAAATTCCCTGATCGAGCCACAAGACAACACCACCTACTCTACACTACAGTCTACAAAGACAGTCTCCTAGAGGTAAAAGTTGTTTAACACTTTTGTTGTTGTTGTTGCTGAGAACGACAAAAGAGATGTTTGACGAGAAAGAGCCTCTGTTTAGCTCACCGCTACCCGAACCTGATATGTTTCCTTGGTTTTCACCAAGGAAACAGAAAGAACAGACGCGTGCGACCAAGTCAAAGAGGGGTGGTCTTGGCCAGTAAAGAATTTACTCGCCTGATCAAAGTCCGAGAAAGGCTGTTGAAGCGACTTAAAACACAAACAGAAGTTGTAGCTATAGAAGTTAAAAAAAAAACACCAGACGTATCAGAAGAGCCCAGAACAAAAAGGAGAAACACCAGCAGACGAACTACCTCACACACCTGTCAAATACTCGGAGAGCAGCAATCTGTTTGAAAACTGCTACCAGGAGCCGGCTGGTGTGTCTACCTTCAACGACCTCGGTTACTATAACCCAACATTGTTAAATACGAAAGTCGCCCCACGTCAAGTTATGGGAGCGCACCTTAAAAGAGAAAATGTGGCGCTTTTTTACACACACTAATCGTGTAAGATATGTAGAAGAATTACAACACCTGGTACACGCGTATAACCATTCGTTTCACAGAAGTATAAAACAGCACCTGTTAAAGTTTGCCTCGCTAATAAAGAAACAGTTTGGTAAGTTTTGTACGGACAACCCCCCCAAAAAACATCCAAAGGTAGGCTACAGGTTGGTGATCGTGTGAGACTAAGTAAAACACGGCGACTCTTTAAAAAAGGTTATTTACCTGCGTGGTCAGAAGAATTATTTACAGTTAGCAGTGAGTTGAAAACAACTCCAGTGACCGATAAGCTGAAAGACGCTCACGCAGAAGAACTACAAGGTAGTTTTTTTTTGTTTTTTTTTACAAAGAAGAACTACAAAAAGTAGGAGAGAAAGAAATGTATTGTATTGACAAAGTTTAAATGTGATGACCCACGGACTAAACCCTGCTTACCTAACGGTGATTACACACGCCTCTTTGTTTGTCAGAAAAGCAAAACTAAATCCAGCTGTAAGTCTTGCTCTAGACCCTAGAGAGCTCCACAGCCAAATACCATCTAAAAAGAGTAATTATAAAATCTTACGGGATCCCGCGTGGAAACCTTAGTGCTGTTTTAGACAACTTGTTTCTCAGGTAGCTACCAAGACGCGTTGTAGTAGGACTAGTAGAAAGCGCTGCGTTTAACGGTAGCTACACCAAAAAGCCATTCAACTTTTAAAACCCACAACTTGAATTTTCTCTGCCTCTATGTTGATGGAAAACAAGTCCCTGCAAAACCACTAACACCAGACTTTGAAAACAGACAGTATGTGGGAAGCTTCTTTAGTTTGACCACAGGAACAGGGGTGGGTTTTGGTGACGTCGGTAACAGAATTGTCTATGAAGACTACCCCGGAGGCTATACGCTGTATGTATTTGACCTGTCACCGTCAATGTTGGGTGGAGATCAGATTGAGCTGATGCGCTGTGGGGGTTTGCGTCTGGAACTAAAGTTTAGTGCACCCCTGACAGAGCCTGTTCACGTTATTGTGTATGCAGAAATGGACTCGTTGCTAGAAATTGATCGGAGTAGGCAGGTTATCACTGATTTTACATCATGAATGGCCTAGAGATCTCTCGCCTACTGTCAAGACACCCCTTGGCAAGACGGTCGTTTATGGGTGTTTACGCCAGAGACCAACTTCCTTCTGAGATAAATTTACTTCACCCCTCGTCTTACGTCATAAACACAGACCCAGCACATAAGGTTGGATCTCATTGGGTTGGTGTTTATTATGATGGTCAGGGGAATATTGAATATTTTGATAGTTTTGGTTTAAAACCGAATCACAAAGACATTGAAGGTGGTTTTTTTTATTTTTTTTTTTTTTTATGCGTCATTGGTTTGTGTTCTAAAACCAACGAACAGGTATTACAGGGGATGTTAAGTTCTACTTGTGGTTTGTTTGCAATGTATTTCATCATCAAAAAGAGTCAAGGTACAAGACTCCGTGACATCATTTCTATTTTTAACCCCCAAAACCCTGGTGTAAATGACCGTAAGCTCATAGCACTTTTTTCAAAGATGCGTTAACGCAACAAGTCTAAAGCTGTTGTTGTAAAAAATAGTAACGTATGTCATAGTGTAAGGAGGTTATATATAAAGATGGTGTTGGCTAATTTTGTTTTACTAAATCCCCTGAGCGAGCCACAAGACAACACCACCTACTCTACACTACAGTCTACAAAGACAGTCTCCTAGAAGTAAAAGGTGTTTAACACTTTTGTTGTTGTTGTTGCTGAGAACGACAAAAGAGATGTTTGACGAGGCCGAGGAAAAGCCTCTGTTTAGCTCACCGCTACCCGAACCTGATATGTTTCCTTTGGGTCGAACCATTTTCGCGAGTGTCAGACCGTGGTGAAAACTTGTGAAAATCCACTTCAGACATTACACCACCCAAGGAAACAGAAAAAACAGACGCGTGCGACCAAGTCAAAGAGGGGTGGTCTTGGCCAGTAAAGAATTTACTCGCCTGATCAAAGTCCGAAAAAGGCTGTTGAAGCGACTTAAAACACAAACAGAAGTTGTAGCTAGAGAAGTTAAAAAAACACCAGACGTGTCAGAAGAGCCAGAACAAAAAGAAGAAACACCAGCAGACGAACTACCTCACACACCTGTCAAATACTCGGAGAGCAGCGATCTGTTTGAAAACTGCTACCAGGAACCGGCTGGTATGTCTACCTTCAACGACCTCGGTTACTATAACCCAACATTGTTAAATACGAAAGTCGCCCCACGTCAAGTTATTGGAGCGCACCTTAAAAGAGAAAATGTGGCGCTTTTTTACACACACTAATCGTGTAAGATTTGTAGAAGAATTACAACACCTGGTACACGCGTATAACCATTCGTTTCACAGAAGTATAAAACAGCACCTGTTAAAGTTTGCCTCGCTAACAAAGAAACAGTTTGGTAAGTTTTGTACGGACAACCCCCAAAGAAAACACCCAAAGGTAGGCTACAGGTTGGTGATCGTGTGAGACTAAGTAAAACACGACGACTCTTTAAAAAAGGTTATTTACCTGCGTGAACAGAAGAATTATTTACAGTTAGCAGTGTGTTGAAAACAATTCCAGTGACCTATAAGCTGAAAGACGCTCACGCAGAAGAACTACAAGGTAGTTTTTACAAAGGAGAACTACAAAAGGTAGGAGAGAAAAAAAAAAAAGTATCGTATTGACAAAGTACTAAAAGAACGACTTGGTAAGGGAGAAAAAAAAGAGTCTTTAGTGCCTTGGTTTGGGTATCCAACGTCATTTGGCACATGGCTTTCAGCTGATAGCCTTAGACAGTATTCAGAGTAGTCTTCTTCTTCTTCTTCTTGTCGTTCGCCAATGTTAAACTTGGAGTCCAGCTCTGGTAATGAAGCTGGTGGTTTCAGAGTAGTTATGTGTGAGGCTGCCTTGTCTGCTGAAGCTACGACTGTTGATACTAACGTCTTAGAAGAGCCAACTACTGATGCCAAGAGCTTCTCTCTGTATGTGTGTGCCGTGTGTGTGTGTGTGTGTCACGTGCGTGTGTGTGTGTGTGTGTGTGTGTGTGTGTGTGTGTGTGTGTGTGTTTGCACTTACATTTTTGTTTCATCACACATATAACCCTACCTCTTACATAGCCTACCAACAACGAAGAAAAAAAATAAAAATAAAAATAAAACAGTCATTATAACAACAACAACACCAACACTAGTCAGTGGGTTAGTTACAAAGGTTCGCTGTTTTATCTAGATGCCGTACACTGCTGTCTAGTGCAATTAAATGGGTTTCTCTGCGGTTAGTGGAGCCCTCTCTCTTTAATAGCTATGTAGTTTGGTGCCCTGTCAGGGGGGGGGGGGGGGGGTGTCAGGATAAGGCAATACAAATGGTACCCCTGCTCTTTGCAGAGCCCCCTCGCCGATAAAAACCACCAGAGGTGACCAGCAGTTAGAGAAGTTTAATAGGACCTGGTTTCCCTACCGAGGGTTGATTAGGGTTTAATGCTTAGATTAGTGCTAGACAAATGGTGTGGGGTGGGTGGAGGAGTTAGCTCGACTGGTGAGGCGGGAGAGATGAGAGCTGATTTACAAAAATATAAAAAGCTTTAACAACTAGACTCAGATAGCTACCTGTTGGTTTTATGTAGGTGTTATAAACACCTCAGGTACATTTACACCGAACACGAATTGTACCACAGGCAGTCATACATAATGTTAGGTTAGAGGCTGCTCACGTCTGAGTATTGCACCACGGAGACGCAAACCTTTTAAATTGCAAACTGACAAGGGAACAGAGTTTTTGAACGCCCCTTTTTAGCGTTTTAAAAAAAATACAATCTCACTACGAGGGGCGCGATGACATCAACACAAAAAAAGTATAACCATTCGTTTCACAGAAGTATAAAATCAGCACCTGTTAAAGTTTGCCTCGCTAACCGGCGAAGTTACAGTTTGGTTAGTTTTGTATGGACAACCCCCAAAAGAAAAAAAAACCCAAAGGTAGGCTACAGGTTGGTGATCGTGTGAGACTAAGTAAAACACGACGACTCTTTAAAAAAGGTTATTTACCTGCGTTGCCAGAAAAAATATTTTCAGTTAGCAGTGTGTTGAAATCAACTCCAGTGACCTATAAACTGAAAGACGATCACGCAGAAGAATTACAATCAATCAATCAATCAATCAATGAGGCTTATATCGCGCATATTCCGTGGGTACAGTTCTAGGCGCTCTGCAGTGATGCCGCGTGAGATGAAATTTTATACGGCCAGTAGATTGCAGCCATTTCGGCGCATATTTACCTTTCGCGGCCTATTATTCCAAGTCACACGGGTATAAGTAGACAATTATTAACTGTGCCTAAGCAATTTTGCCAGGAAAGACCCTTTTGTCAATCGTGGGATCTTTAACGTGCACACCCAATGTAGTGTACACGGGGGGAGGGTTCGGACACCGAAGAGAGTCTGCACACAAAGTTGACTCTGAAATAAATTTCCGCCGAACCTGGGATCGAACTCACGCTGACAGCGGCCAACTGAATACAAATCCAGCGCACTACCAACTGAGCTATATCCCCGCCCAAAGAAGAACTACAAAAAGTAGGAGAGAAAAAAAATGCATCGTATTCACAAAGTACTAAAAGAACGACTTGGTAAGGGAGGAAAAAAAGAGTCTTTAGTGCCTTGATTTGGGTATCCAACGTCATTTGACACATGGCTCTCAGCTGATAGCCTTAGACAGTATTCAGAGTAGATATGTGTGAGGACGCCTTGTCTGCTGAAGATACCACTGTTGATACTAACGTCTTAGAAGAGACAACTACTGATACGAAGAGATTCTCTCGATTGTGGCGTGTTTTTGGTTATCACACACCTC